>NC_135484.1:932210-1010754 GCF_052094955.1 Ictidomys tridecemlineatus | reverse complement strand
AGCTCTCCTGTCACTCACACAGGGAGTGCTCCTCCACAGCTGTCCTGTCACTCACACAGGGAGAGCTCCTCCACAGCTGTCCTGTCAGTCACACAGGGAGAGCTCCTCCACAGCTGTCCTGTCACTCACACAGGGAGAGCCCCTCCACAGCTGTCCTGTCACTCACACAGTGAGTTCTCCTCCACAGCTGTCCTGTCACTCACCCAGGGAGAGCTCCTCCACAGCTGTCCTGTCCCTGACACAGGGAGAGCCCCTCCACAGCTGTCCTGTCACTCACACAGGGAGTGCTCCTCCACAGCTGTCCTGTCACTCACACAGGGAGAGCCCCTCCACAGCTGTCCTGTCACTCACACAGGGAGTTCTCCTCCACAGTTGTCCTGTCACTCACACAGGGAGAGCTCCTCAACAGCTGTCCTGTCCCTGAGACAGGGAGAGCTCCTCCACAGCTGCCCTGTCACTACCCCAGGGAGACCTCCTCCACAGCTCTCCTGTCACTCACCCAGGGAGAGCCCCTCCACAGCTGTCCTGTCACTCACCCAGGGAGAGCCCCTCCACAGCTGTCCTGTCACTCACCCAGGGAGAGCCCCTCCACAGCTGTCCTGTCACTCACACAGGGAGAGCCCCTCCACAGCTGTCCTGTCACTCACACAGGGAGTGCTCCTCCACAGATGTCCCGTCACTCACACAGTGAGAGCCCCTCCACAGCTGTCCTGTCACTCACACAGTGAGTGCTCCTCCTCAGCTGTCCTGTCACTCACCAGGGAGAGCCCCTCCACAGCTGTCCTGTCACTCACACAGGGAGAGCCCCTCCACAGCTGTCCTGTCACTCAAACATGGAGTGCTCCTCCAGAGCTGTCCTGTCAGTCACAATGGGAGTGCCCCTCCACAGCTGTCCTGTCACTAACCCAGGGAGTACCCCTCCACAGCTGTCCTGTCACTCACACAGGGAGAGCTCCTCCACAGCTGCCCTGTCACTCACACAGGGAGAGCTCCTCCACAGCTGTCCTGTCACTAACACAGGGAGAGCCCCTCCACAGCTGTCCTGTCACTAACACAGGGAGAGCCCCTCCACAGCTGTCCTGTCACTCACACAGGGAGAGCTCCTCCACAGCTGCCCTGTCACTCACACAGGGAGAGCCCCTCCACAGCTGTCCTGTCACTCACACAGGGAGAGCTCCTCCATAGCTGCCCTGTCACTACCCGAGGGAGAGCCCCTCCACAGCTGTCCTGTCACTCACACAGGGAGAGCCCCTCCACAGCTGTCCTGTCACTCACCCAGGGAGAGCCCCTCCACAGCTGTCCTGTCACTCACACAGGGAGAGCCCCTCCACAGCTGTCCTGTCACTCACACAGGGAGTTCTCCTCCAGAGCTGTCCTGTCACTCACACAGGGAGAGCCCCTCCAAAGCTGTCCTGTCACTCACACAGGGAGAGCTCCTCAACAGCTGCCCTGTCACTCACACAGGGAGTTCTCCTCCACAGCTGTCCTGTCTCTGACACAGGGAGAGCCCCTCCACAGCTGTCCTGTCACTCACCAGGGAGAGCTCCTCCACAGCTGTCCTGTCACTCACCAGGGAGAGCTCCTCCACAGCTGTCCTGTCACTCACACATTGAGTGCTCCTCCACAGCTGTCCTGTCACTCACACAGGGAGAGCCCCTCCACAGCTGTCCTGTCACTCACCAGGGAGAGCTCCTCCACAGCTGTCCTGTCACTCACACAGGGAGAGCCCCTCCACAGCTGTCCTGTCACTCACACAGGGAGAGCCCCTCCACAGCTGTCCTGTCACTCACACAGGGAGAGCTCCTCCACAGCTGTCCTGTTACTCACACAAGGAGAGCTCCTCCACAGCTGTCCTGTCCCTGACACAGGGGGAGCCCCTCCACAGCTGTCCTGTCACTCACCCAGGGAGAGCCCCTCCACAGCTGTCCTGTCACTCACCCAGGGAGAGCCCCTCCACAGCTGTCCTGTCACTCACACAGGGAGAGCCCCTCCACAGCTCTCCTGTCACTCACACAGGGAGTGCTCCTCCACAGCTGTCCTGTCACTCACACAGGAGAGCTCCTCCACAGCTGTCCTGTCAGTCACACAGGGAGAGCTCCTCCACAGCTGTCCTGTCACTCACACAGGGAGAGCCCCTCCACAGCTGTCCTGTCACTCACACAGTGAGTTCTCCTCCACAGCTGTCCTGTCACTCACCCAGGGAGAGCTCCTCCACAGCTGTCCTGTCCCTGACACAGGGAGAGCCCCTCCACAGCTGTCCTGTCACTCACACAGGGAGTGCTCCTCCACAGCTGTCCTGTCACTCACACAGGGAGAGCCCCTCCACAGCTGTCCTGTCACTCACACAGGGAGTTCTCCTCCACAGTTGTCCTGTCACTCACACAGGGAGAGCTCCTCAACAGCTGTCCTGTCCCTGAGACAGGGAGAGCTCCTCCACAGCTGCCCTGTCACTACCCCAGGGAGACCTCCTCCACAGCTCTCCTGTCACTCACCCAGGGAGAGCCCCTCCACAGCTGTCCTGTCACTCACCCAGGGAGAGCCCCTCCACAGCTGTCCTGTCACTCACCCAGGGAGAGCCCCTCCACAGCTGTCCTGTCACTCACACAGGGAGAGCCCCTCCACAGCTGTCCTGTCACTCACACAGGGGGAGTCCTCCACAGCTTTCCTGTCACTCACACAGGGAGTGCTCCTCCACAGATGTCCCGTCACTCACACAGTGAGAGCCCCTCCACAGCTGTCCTGTCACTCACACAGTGAGTGCTCCTCCTCAGCTGTCCTGTCACTCACCAGGGAGAGCCCCTCCACAGCTGTCCTGTCACTCACACAGGGAGAGCTCCTCCACAGCTGTCCTGTGACTAACACAGAGAGAGCTCTTCCACAGCTGTCCTGTCACTCACACATTGAGTGTTCCTTCACAGCTGTCCTGTCACTCACAAAGGGAGAGCCCCTCCACAGCTGTCCTGTCACTCACACAGGGAGAGCCCCTCCACAGCTGTCCTGTCACTCACACATGGAGTGCTCCTCCAGAGCTGTCCTGTCAGTCACAATGGGAGTGCCCCTCCACAGCTGTCCTGTCACTAACCCAGGGAGTACCCCTCCACAGCTGTCCTGTCACTCACCCAGAGAGTGCCCCTACACAGCTGTCCTGTCACTCACACAGGGAGTGCTCCTCCACAGCTGTCCTGTCACTCACACAGGGAGTTCTCCTCCACAGCTGTCCTGTCACTCACACAGGGAGAGCCCCTCCACAGCTGTCCTGTCACTCACACAGGGAGAGCCCCTCCACAGCTGTCCTGTCACTCACACAAGGAGACCTCCTCCACAGCTGTCCTGTCACACACACAGGGAGAGCTCCTCCACAGCTGTCCTGTCACTCACACAGGGAGAGCTCCTCCACAGCTGTCCTGTGACTAACACAGGGAGAGCTCTTCCACAGCTGTCCTGTCACTCACACATTGAGTGTTCCTTCACAGCTGTCCTGTCACTCACCCAGGGAGAGCTCCTCCACAGCTGTCCTGTCACTCACAAAGGGAGAGCCCCTCCACAGCTGTCCTGTCACTCACACAGGGAGAGCCCCTCCACAGCTGTCCTGTCACTGAAACAGGGAGTGCCCCTCCACAGCTGTCGTGTCACTCACACAGGGAGTGCACCTCCACAGCTGTCCTGTCACACACACAGGGAGAGCCCCTCCACAGCTGTCCTGTCACTCACACAGGGGGAGCTCATCCACAGCTTTCCTGTCACTAACACAGGGAGTGCTCCTCCACAGCTGTCCCGTCACTCACACAGGGAGAGCCCCTCCACAGCTGTCCTGTCACTCACACAGGGAGTGCTCCTCCACAGCTGTCCTGTCACTCACACAGGGAGTTCTCCTCCACAGCTGTCCTGTCACTCACACAGGGAGTTCTCCTCCACAGCTGTGCTGTCAGTCACCAGGGAGAGCCCCTCCACAGCTGTCCTGTCACTCACCCAGGGAAGCCCCTGCACAGCTGCCCTGTCACTCACACAGGAAGTGCCCCTCACAGCTGTCCTGTCACTCACATATTGAGTGCTCCTTCACAGCTGTCCTGTCACTCACACAGGGAGAGCTCCTCCACAGCTGTCCTGTCACTCAACAGAGAGAGCTCCTCCACAGCTGTCCTGTCACTCACACAGGGAGAGCCCCTCCACAGCTGTCCTGTCACTGACACAGGGAGTGCCCCTCCACAGCTGTCCTGTCACTCACACAGGGAGAGCCCCTCCACAGCTGTCCTGTCACTGACACAGGGAGTACTCCTCCACAGCTGTCCTATCACTCACACAGGGAGTGCCCCTCCACAGCTGTCCTGTCACTCACAGGGAGAGCTCCTCCACAGCTGTCCTGTTACTCACACAGGGAGAGCCCCTCCACAGCTGTCCTGTCACTGACACAGGGAGTGCCCCTCCACAGCTGTCCTGTCACTCACACAGGGAGAGCCCCTCCACAGCTGTCCTGTCACTGACACAAGGAGTGCCCCTCCACAGCTGTCCTGTCACTCACAAATGGAGTGCTCCTTCACAGCTGCCCTGTCACTCACACAGGGAGTGCTCCTCCACAGCTGCCCTGTCACTCACACAGGGAGAGCACCTCCACAGCTGCCCTGTCACTCACACAGGGAGTGCTCCTCCACAGCTGTCCCGTCACTCACACAGGGAGAGCTCCTCCACAGCTGTCCTGTCACTCACACAGGGAGAGCCCCTCCACAGCTGTCCTGTCACTCACACAGGGAGTGCTCCTCCACAGCTGTCCTGTCACTCACACAGGGAGTGCTCCTCCACAGCTGTCCTGTCAGTCACCAGGGAGAGCTCCTCCACAGCTGTCCTGTTACTAACACAGGTAGTGTTCATTCACAGCTGTCCTGTCACTCACACAGGGATAGCTCCTCCAAAGCTTTCCTGTCACTCACACAGGGAGAACCCCTCCACAGCTGTCCTGTCAGTCACACATGGAGTGCTCCTCCAAGCTGTCCTGTCACTTACCCAGGGAGTGCTCCTCCACAGCTGTCCTGTCTCTCACAGGGAGAGCTCCTCCACAGCTGTCCTGTGTCTCACAGGGAGAGCTCCTCCACAGCTCTCCTGTCACTCACACAGGGAGTGCTCCTCCACAGCTGTCCTGTCACTCACACAGAGAGAGCCCCTCCACAGCTGTCCTGTCACTGACACAGGGAGTGCCCCTCCACAGCTGTCCTGTCACTCACACAGGGAGAGCCCCTCCACAGCTGTCCTGTCACTCACACAGGGGGAGTTCTCCACAGCTTTCCTGTCACTCACACAGGGAGTGCTCCTCCACAGATGTCCCGTCACTCACACAGTGAGAGCCCCTCCACAGCTGTCCTGTCACTCACACAGTGAGTGCCCCTCCACAGCTGTCCTGTCACTCACCCAGGGAGACCACCTCCACAGCTGTCCTGTCACTCATACAGGGAGAGCTCCTCCACAGCTGTCCTGTCACTCACACAGGGAGAGCTCCTCCACAGCTGTCCTGTGACTCAAACAGAGAAAGCCCCTCCACAGCTGTCCTGTCACTCACACAGGGAGAGCCCCTCCACAGCTGTCCTGTCACTCACACATGGAGTGCTCCTCCAGAGCTGTCCTGTCAGTCACAATGGGAGTGCCCCTCCACAGCTGTCCTGTCACTAACCCAGGGAGTGCTCCTCCACAGCTGTCCTGTCACTCACACATGGAGTGCTCCTCCACAGCTGTCCTGTCAGTCACAATGGGAGTGCCCCTCCACAGCTGTCCTGTCACTAACCCAGGGAGTGCCCCTCCACAGCTGTCCTGTCACTCACACAGGGAGTGCCCCTTCTCAGCTCTCCTGTCACTCACCCAGGGAGACCACCTCCACCAGAGCTGTCCTGTCACTCACACAGGGAGTGCTCCTCCACAGCTGTCCTGTCATTCACACAAGGAGACCTCCTCCATAGCTGTCCTGTCACACACACAGGGAGAGCTCCTCGACAGCTGTCCTGTCACTCACACAGGGAGAGCTCCTCCACAGCTGTCCTGTGACTAACACAGGGAGAGCTCTTCCACAGCTGTCCTGTCACTCACACATTGAGTGTTCCTTCACAGCTGTCCTGTCACTCACCCAGGGAGAGCTCCTCCACAGCTGTCCTGTCACTCACACAGGGAGAGCCCCTCCACAGCTGTCCTGTCACTCACACAGGGAGAGCCCCTCCACAGCTGTCCTGTCACTGAAACAGGGAGTGCCCCTCCACAGCTGTCGTGTCACTCACACAGGGAGTGCACCTACACAGCTGTCCTGTCACACACACAGGGAGCGCCCCTCCACAGCTGTCCTGTCACTCACACAGGGGGAGCTCCTCCACAGCTTTCCTGTCACTAACACAGGGAGTGCTCCTCCACAGCTGTCCCGTCACTCACACAGGAATAGCCCCTCCACAGCTGTCCTGTCACTCACACAGGGAGTGCTCCTCCACAGCTGTCCTGTCACTCACACAGGGAGTGCTCCTCCACAGCTGTCCTGTCAGTCACCAGGGAGAGCTCCTCCACAGCTGTCCTGTCACTCACAAAGGGAGTGTTCATTCACAGCTGTCCTGTCACTCACACAGGGAGAGCCCCTCCACAGCTGTCCTGTCACTCACACAGGGATAGCTCCTCCACAGCTGTCCTGTCACTCACACAGGGAGACCTCCTCTACAGCTGTCCTGTCCCTCACTCAGGGAGAGCCCCTCCACAGCTGTCCTGTCACTAACCCAGGGAGTGCACCTCCACAGCTGTCCTGTCACTCACACAGGGAGTGCCCCTCCACAGCTGTCCTGTCAGTCACCAGGGAGAGCTCCTCCACAGCTGTCCTGTCACTCACACAGGGAGTGCACTTACACAGCTGTCCTGTCACTCACACAGGGATTGCTCCTCCACAGCTGTCCTGTCACTCACACAGGGAGACCTCCTCCACAGCTGTCCTGTCATTCACACAGGGAGAGCTCCTCCACAGCTTTCCTGTCACTCACACAGGGAGAGCCCCTCCACAGCTGTCCTGTGACTAACACAGGGAGAGCTCTTCCACAGCTGTCCTGTCACTCACACATTGAGTGCTCCTTCACAGGTGTCCTGTCACTCACACAGGGAGAGCCCCTCCACAGCTGTCCTGTCACTCACACATGGAGTGCTCCTCCACAGCTGTCCTGTCAGTCACACAGGGAGTGCCCCTCCACAGCTGTCCTGTCACTCACACAGGGAGAGCCCCTCCACAGCTGTCCTGTCACAGGGAGAGCTCCTCCACAGCTCTCCTGTCACTCACACAGGGAGTGCTCCTCCACAGCTGCCCTGTCACTCACACAGAGAGAGCCCCTCCACAGCTGTCCTGTCACTCACACAGGGGGAGCTCCTCCACAGCTGTCCCGTCACTCACACAGGGAGAGCCCCTCTACAGCTGTCCTGTCACTCACACAGGGAGTGCTCCTCCTCAGCTCTCCTGTGACTCACCCAGGGAGACCACTTTCACAGCTGTCCTGTCACTCACACAGGGAGAGCTCCTCCACAGCTGTCCTGCACTCACACATTGAGTTCTCCTCCACAGCTGTCCTGTCAGTCACCAGGGAGAGCTCCTCCAAGGCTGTCCTGTCACTCACAGGGAGTGCCCCTCCACAGCTCTCCTGTCACTCACACAGGGAGTTCCCCTCCACAGCTCTCCTGTCACTCACACAGGGAGAGCTCCTCCACTGCTGTCCTGTCATTCACACAGGGAGAGCCCCTCCACAGCTGTCCTGTCACTCACACATGGAGTGCTCCTCCACAGCTGTCCTGTCAGTCACACAGGGAGTGCCCCTCCACAGCTGTCCTGTCACTCACAGGGAGTGCCCCTC
Source organism: Ictidomys tridecemlineatus (assembly GCF_052094955.1). Lineage (NCBI taxonomy): Eukaryota > Metazoa > Chordata > Mammalia > Rodentia > Sciuridae > Ictidomys > Ictidomys tridecemlineatus. Next base: position 1,002,907 of record NC_135484.1, on the reverse strand, counting down.
CACAGCTGTCCTGTCACTCACACAAGGAGAGCTTCTCCACAGCTGTCCTGTCACTCACACAGGGAGAGCTCCTTTACAGCTGCCCTGTCACTCACACAGGGAGAGCTCCTCCACAGCTGTCCTGTCACTCACACAGGGAGAGCTCCTCCACAGCTGTCCTGTCACTCACACAGTGAGAGCCCCTCCACAGCTGTCCTGTCACTCACACAGGTAGAGCTCCTCCACAGCTGTCCTGTCACTCACACAGGGTAAGCTCCTCCACAGCTGTCCTGTCACTCACACAGGGACAGCTCCTCCACAGCTGTCCTGTCACTCACACAGGGAGAGCCCCTCCACAGCTGTACTGTCACTCACACAGGGAGAGCTCCTCCACAGCTGCCCTGTGACTCAGAGAGAGCCCCTCCACAGCTGTCCTGTCCCTCACTCAGGGAGAGCCCCTCCACAGCTGTCCTGTCACTAACCCAGGGAGTGCTCCTCCACAGCTGTCCTGTCACTCACACAGGGAGTGCACCTACACAGCTGTCCTGTCACTAACCCAGGGATTGCTCCTCCACAGCTGTCCTGTCACTCACACAGGGAGTGCCCCTTCTCAGCTCTCCTGTCACTCACCCAGGGAGACCACCTCCACCAGAGCTGTCCTGTCACTCACACAGGGAGTGCTCCTCCAGAGCTGTCCTGTCACTCACACAGGGAGACCTCCTCCACAGCTGTCCTGTCACTCACACAGGGAGAGCTCCTCCACAGCTGTCCTGTCACTCACACAGGGAGAGCCCCTCCACAGCTGTCCTGTCACTGACACAAGGAGTGCTTCTCCGCAGCTGTCCTGTCACTCACACAGGGAGTTCCCCTCCACAGCTGTCCAGTCACTCACACAGGGAGAGCCCCTCCACAGCTGTCCTGTCACTCACACAGGGAGACCTCCTCCACTGCTGTCCTGTCATTCACACATGGAGTACTCCTCCACAGCTGTCCTGTCAGTCACACAGGGAGTGCCCCTCCACAGCTGTCCTGTCACTCACAGGGAGTGCCCCTCCACAGCTGTCCTGTCACTCACACAAGGAGAGCCCCTCCACAGCTGTCCTGTCACTCACACAAGGAGAGCTTCTCCACAGCTGTCCTGTCACTACCCCAGGGAGTGCTCCTCCACAGCTGTCCTGTCACTCACACAGGGAGAGCTCCTTTACAGCTGCCCTGTCACTCACACAGGGAGAGCTCCTCCACAGCTGTCCTGTCACTCACACAGGGAGAGCTCCTCCACAGCTGTCCTGTCACTCACCAAGGGAGAGCCCCTCCACAGCTGTCCTGTCACTCACACAGGGAGAGCCCCTTCACAGCTGTCCTGTCACTCACACAGTGAGAGCCCCTCCACAGCTGTCCTGTCACTCACACAGGTAGAGCTCCTCCACAGCTGTCCTGTCACTCACACAGGGAGAGCTCCTCCACAGCTGTCCTGTCACTCACACAGGGACAGCTCCTCCACAGCTGTCCTGTCACTCACCCAGGGAGAGCCCCTCCACAGCTGTCTTTTCACTCACACAGGGAGAGCTCCTCCACAGCTGTCCTGTCACTCCCACAGGGAGTGCCCCTCCACAGCTGTCCTGTCACTCACCCAGGGAGTGCTCCTCCACAGCTGTTTTGTCACTCACACAGGGAGTGCCCCTCCACAGCTGTCCTGTCACTCACACAGGGAGTTCCCCTCCACAGCTATCCTGTCACTCACACAGGGAGAGCTTCTCCACAGCTGTCCTGTCACTCACACAGGGAGAGCCCCTCCACAGCTGTCCTGTCACTCACACAGGGAGAGCCCCTCCACTGCTGCCCTGTCACTCACACAGGGAGTGCCCCTCCACAGCTGTCCTGTCACTCACACAGGGAGTGCCCCTCCACAGCTGTCCTGTCACTCACACAGGGAGAGCCCCTCCACAGCTGTCCTGTCACTCACACAGGGAGAGCCCCTCCACAGCTGCCCTGTCACTCACACAGGGAGTGCTCCTCCACAGCAGCCCTGTCACTCACACAGGGAGTGCCCCTCCACAGCTGTCCTGTCACTCACACAGGGAGTGCCCCTCCACAGCTGTCCTGTCACTCACACAGGGAGTGCCCCTCCACAGCTGTCCTGTCACTCACACAGGGAGTGCTCCTCCACAGCTGTCCTGTCACTCACACAGGGAGAGCCCCTCCACAGCTGTCCTGTCACTCACACAGGGAGAGCCCCTCCACAGCTGTCCTGTCACTCACACAGGGAGAGCCCCTCCACAGCTGCCCTGTCACTCACACAGGGAGAGCTCCTCCACAGCTGCCCTGTCACTCACACAGGGAGTGCCCCTCCACAGCTTTCCTGTCACTCACACAGGGAGAGCCCCTCCACAGCTGCCCTGTCACTCACACAGGGAGAGCTCCTCCACAGCTGCCCTGTCACTCACACAGGGAGTGCCCCTCCACAGCTGTCCTGTCACTCACACAGGGAGAGCCCCTCCACAGCTGTCCTGTCACTCACACAGGGAGAGCCCCTCCACAGCTGTCCTGTCACTCACCCAGGGAGAGCTCCTCCACAGCTGCCCTGTCACTCACACAGGGAGAGCCCCTCCACAGCTGTCCTGTCACTCACCCAGGGAGTGCTCCTCCACAGCTGTCCTGTCACTCACACAGGGAGAGCCCCTCCACAGCTGTCCTGTCACTCACCCAGGGAGAGCTCCTCCACAGCTGCCCTGTCACTCACACAGGGAGAGCCCCTCCACAGCTGTCCTGTCACTCACACAGGGAGAGCCCCTCCACAGCTGCCCTGTCACTCACACAGGGAGTACTCCTCCACAGCTGTCCTGTCACTCACACAGGGAGTGCTCCTCCACAGCTGTCCTGTCACTCACACAGGGAGAGCCCCTCCACAGCTGTCCTGTCACTCACCCAGGGAGTTCTCCTCCACAGCTGCCCTGTCACTCACACAGGGAGAGCCCCTCCACAGCTGTCCTGTCACTCACACAGGGAGAGCCCCTCCACAGCTGTCCTATCACTCACCAGGGAGAGCCCCTCCACAGCTGTCCTGTCACTCACACAGGGAGTGCCCCTCCACAGCTGTCCTGTCACTCACACAGGGAGAGCCCCTCCACAGCTGCCCTGTCACTCACACAGGGAGTGCCCCTCCACAGCTGTCCTGTCACTCACCCCGTTACTGCCCCTCCACTGTCCAGGCCCCTAGTCCCTCTATTCACCTGTAGACCCTTTATGGCCTTCACTGGGGATGATGCTGAGGCCTGGGTCTGCCTGGGATGAGGCACAGACATTGTGAGCCCCGGAAAGACAGGGACTCCCCTGGCCACCGTTAGGGTAAGCACCTTTAGGAGCATCATCCAGGAGCTTAAATGTTTTAAAAACAGAATGAAGGACCTGTTCCCAAGGACCAACAGGGCCGCTCCGCATCACGCAGTGTGAGCACTGAGTTGGTGAGGTCTGGCCAGGGTGAAGCAACGGGGTGACCTGCACTGCCCGCAGCACCGTGTGCCAAGCGGGTGAGGGAGCTCTCCAGGGGACCCCCTGGGCCTGTTGTAGGAAGGGTGGTCAGTCGGCACCAAGGTCCTTGCTCGCCTTCCCAGCTCTGAGGCCCTGGCACCGGGGAGCTGGGTCTGTGAGCTCAGAAGCTGCCGATGAAAATCCTGGCCCCGACATCTGGTTCCCCTTAGTGGGCGCTGGGCTCAGTGAGTAAGCCCGGGCTTCTCTCCCTCCTGGGGCGTGCGTTACGGGAATGGCTCTGCCCCGTCCAGCCGCCCAGGAGAGCAGCAGTGTTCCTGGGCAAGGAGCCCAGGGCTGGTAGGAAAAGAAAGAAGTCTCTGGAAATGCTCCCCAGGGGACAGGCCAGGAGGGTTACCGCCTCCATGCTGGGAACCGCGCTCCCCACAGCACACTCCTGCTCAGATGGGGTGAGGGGCCCTTCCTGGGGACCACGTGGTGTGGGGTGAGCACTGCCCCGCCCAGCCCCAAGCCAGTGTGACCCAGTGACAGCCCCCTGTGGGTGGAGGTGAGCAGCAGACTTCCCGTGTGTGCTGGAACCAGGTGGGAGGCACACTGCCCACCCACGCTGAGGCCCACCCCAGGAGAAGGGTCCAGCACGAGCCACCGGAAGCTCTGTTCCTGGCTCTTCTCATCCCAGCAAGCTGGAGACGGTGCCCCCTCCCAGTGTCCCCAGACCTGTGTGCTCCAGGAGCAGACTCAGGCAGAGCAGAGCCTGGGAGGACCCCAGACCCAGACCCGTCAGAATTCCTGCCTGAGCGGAGGCACGGTCCCGCCTGGGTCAGGGGAATCCAAGCCCCGAGCCCTGAGCCCAGGCCTGGCCAGGTGCTGGTCCCTGCCACAGTCACAGTGCTGCACGGGGGACCCTGAGCACCCAGCCCAGGCCTGGCCAGGTGCTGCTCCTGCCACAGTCACAGTGCTGCACGGGGGACCCTGAGCACCCAGCCCAGGCCTGGCCAGGTGCTGGTCCCAGCCACAGTCACAGTGCTGCACGGGGGACCCTGAGCACCCAGCCCAGGCCTGGCCAGGTGCTGCCACCCCCTTGTTTGGCTCCAGACTCAGCTCTCCCACCTCGGCTTGAGGCCCTCCAGGTGTCAAACTTGGGTCCATATCAGCCTGCTCAGTCCAAGAACAAAAGAAGGAACCGCCGACCTCCCCTGACCAGCGGGAGTCCTGGATCACCTGGCTCCCATTTCCCCCGCGGGCCTGATCCACCTGCAAGGCCAGGCCACTGCTGCCCACTGCCCTCCCCCAGCTGGTAACTGCGTGGGGAATCACCAGCCACAAAGCCCCCAGGGCCCCCACGTCCTCCCATGAAGGGGCCCTGACACCTCCTGCCTCACTTGGGCCTCTTTTCCTAGGGACACGTCTCTGACCCCGGCCACTGCCTAGGGGACTTGTCATTGGGAAGGTGGGGCAGCCAGCCTGGACGCTGGCCAGCTGCACACCAGAGGCCACTGAAGGGGAGGCTGCAGCTAAGCAGCGGAGGCTGAGACGCTGGCCTGGTGGCGGAGGCTGAGGGCTGAGGTGAAGTTCTCGGCCTCCTGAGAGCCATGGCGGGCAACGGGGCTTCAGAGCCAGTGCAGGGCGCGTGCAGGTGTCAGGGTGGCAGCGGGGACTTGAGGCTAGCCAGGCCAGGACCACAAGGTGCTGGGAGCGAGGAGAAGTCAGAGCCGGTCCCACTGGGGAAGAGAGCAAGCCCAGAGCCCAGAGGGCCACGTGCCCAGGTGCCACTGTGGTTCAGAGACAGACTCAGGAAGGACAAGCTCAGGGGGCAGAACCCACTGCTGTGGACGGGATCTCCAGGTGGCCAGGCAGGGGCCGTCAGGGTGGCTCGAGCACCTCTGGAAGGTCCTGGGTCAGGAAGACACGGGGGACGGAGAGGTGGAGGGGCAAGGCAGAGCCAGAGGACGTGGGCCTTCCCCGTGCCTGGCACTGCCCCAGGAAGACAGCACAGGTGAGCCCAGCCCTCCCTGCACACAGTCATTGTCACGCCTGGGAAGGTGGCCTCAGCCACCAGGGCTCTGAACAAAGGCCGTCGCGGAGCACAGGGAGGGGCACTCCCGTGACCTGCAGAGCCTCGTGGCGGGCAGCACCACGGCTCCCGCAGGGTCTCTCTCCACACGTCCTGTGGCGTAACTGGGGGGAGCTTCCTCGTGCTTCGGCTTTTCCAAACTGACGGTCATACGCGAGAACCCAGCTCTCATCCTCCTCGACTTCACGGAGAGGAGGCCCGCTGTCCACCACACCAGAACTGTCTCCCTGTGTCCAGGAAGTCAGGACTCGCTGACCAGGCCAGGCCTCCCGCTGGGGGTACACGTGACTTGGGGGCGGGGGTGATGTGACTTCCTGGGTGGGCAGTGCCCTGTGCTCCTTCGGGGAGTGTCCTGTGCTGAGTCACTCTGCGGGGCGTTCTGGAAGAATGTGCACATGGTCCTGGGGTTTGCACAAGCACAGTCACATGACTGACATTTACACAAGGATTTTGTAATTAGGCAGGAATCTGCAATGGAGACCCAGCAAAGGAAGCTCCGGCCCCTGGCCCTGTGCCGTGCATGAGTGTGCCGGCTCACTGGGATCCGCCGTGCAGCCAACAAGGGCAGAGAATCCCAGTCATCAAAAGGCACGTCAGTGAGCAGGACCCACAAATGGGATTCCCAGTGTCCAGCCGCTCCACCTTTTCAAAGTGCAGCCACAGAACCTTTGGAAGTGTGCTTCTCACAACGGCGTCACAAGCCAGCAGTAAGTCCAGGCTTTGCCAGATGTCCTGACCTGTACAACCTCCAAGGAGGTTTCAGGCCTTCACACTCCACTAAGTGCTGGGCAGCGTGCATGTGTCACTCAGGGTCACCCGACCGTTGGACCTGTGAACTCATAAGAATGATCGATCACCAAAGGTTGGATGATGTCAGCGAGGAGGCTGTCGAGTCCCCAGATCTGCAGCCAGCTGGGTGTCCAGGACACCTAAGGCTCCTTCTTGTTGGAAGGCCAGCCCTGGGCCAGTCTGAAATCCAGAGATGACCTCCTCTTAGAGGCAGGCAGGAGAGAGAGGCTGCCACTTCCTCAGGAGGCTGACCCCACGGCCAGGGCCCCGGCCTTGCCCCACCTTGGTCACTCTCCAGTCTCAGCTCCAAACCCTCAGCCCACCCAGAACAAGGTCTGACCAAGTCCTGGGCACTCTGTGGACCAGTCGGTTCGCCCCCACCACCTAGCTCAGCACTTGCACTCCAGAGGGGAGCCAGGGGGAGGCCCAGGGATGCCTGCGGGGACGGTCTCGGTGGGCACAGGACAAGTGCAGTCAGCATGCTCACCCAGGGTCAGCATGTCCCTCAAAAGACCATCTGGAGGCTTCCGTGAACAAGAGGACCCAAACGAGGTAGAACTGTGAAGGGGACGCGACGGTAGGCAGCCTCTCGGTGGAAAGCCTCCATCCTGGGTGTGTTCCTTACCATATCATTTTCCTATGATTGTTACAGCTATTGGGAAATGTAGGCTTTTTCTCTGATTTCTCAAATATTATAAATTATTTTATTTCTTTTTCTCAGAAGAGCGGTCAAAAAACCACTGGGGTTCTTGATTCAAATCAGCATGGAGGCCACAGGACAGCAGGTGACAATGTGTGGAGTGCTCCCAGGGAGAAGGTCTGTGGATTTCCGCCAGGTGGTCAGTCTCGTGTGGCCCAGTCCGATTCCGCTGCTGCCTTCGCACGAGAGCCTTGAGTCCATAAGGTCCACCAGATCAAAAGCTCCACGAGAACCAAGGTTTTGCCCCTTGCCCTCATGACTACACCTAGGACCTAGGCAGGGCCTGGTGGAGAGTGGACGCCGGCAGCTCGTCCACACAGCAGCCTTGCTCTAGCCCCTGAGCTGTGGCCAGGCCCCTGGCAGAAGCCCAGGGACGTGTGGGGATCGACAAAGAGGCCGGGAAGCTCAGGACCCTGCTCCTGTTCTGCAAGTCCTGCTGGGTCCCCCAATTGACCTGGATCACGCTGAGGGTGCAGAGACCCAGGTGGACCAGGTGGGCTATGGGACACTGATCCAGCACAGCCAGACACCTCCTTGCTGTGTCAAGAGCCACGTTCCTCCTGGCAGGGCCTGTGTGACAGTAAGAGTCACACCTAGGACCGCTGGGGTTTGGACTCACGGACAGGCGGTCGGACTCCCGTAGACTATCGCAGGTGAGGAGTCGTCGGCATGCTGCCCTCGGCTCAGGTGAGGACTGGGAAGAAGTGTGCTGCCAGGATCTGGAGTCCCAGGGGCAGCAGCTGGAGTTAGAAAAGAACCTGGGGAGACCGCGGGGCCCAGAGAGCCAGGCCTGTGTGCCACGCGCCTGCAGAGAGCCAGGCCTGTCCGCCATGCACCTGCAGAGAGCCAGGCCTGCGTGCCACGCACCTGCAGAGAGCCAGGCCTGCGTGCCACGCACCTGCAGAGAGCCAGGCCTGCCCGCCACGCACCTGCAGAGAGCCAGGCCTGCCCGCCATGCACCTGCAGAGAGCCAGGTCTGCCTGCCACGCACCTGCAGAGAGCCAGGCCTGCATGCCACGCACCTGCAGAGAGCCAGGCCTGTCCATCATGCACCTTCAGAGAGCCAGGCCTGCGTGCCATGCACCTGCAGAGAACCAGGCCTGCCCGCCATGCACCTGCAGAGAGCCAGGCCTGCCCGCCATGCACCTGCAGAGAGCCAGGCCTGCCCGCCATGCACCTGCAGAGAGCCAGGCCTGCCCGCCATGCATCTGCAGAGAGCCAGGCCTGCCCGCCATGCACCTGTAGGCGGGCAGCGCACCATCTCCAAACCTGCCCCTCCTTTTCCACCCCAGAAGCAGCCCGCCGCTCTCACAGTTACAAGCCAACTCTGAAATCACGGGCGAGCGCAGGTGGGCCTGAAAGTCCAACAATGCTATGTCCGTCTCCACCCACGCACACCCTGGCCCGGCCTGCACCGACCTTCCCAGTGCTTCTCAAGGCTCCTTCACTCAATGTAATGTACACGGAATCCTCTTCCTGGTTCCTGGGTGTCCCCCTGGATCTGCAGAGGCCACCCGCATGTCCAGCTGACCAGACTATGCACAGTGAGGCCGTCAGGCTGTGTGCCCAGCCCATCTGAGACCAGAGTGGACTAAAACACTGTGCTGGACAGGCCTCTTGCCTGGTCCTGGTTGGTGCAGAGATCTCTAACTCTTCCATAAGGACACAGTGTCTGAGAAGCATCCCTCTCTGCCTGGGCCAGCCGCACACAGAAAACCCGAGGCTCCTTCCCACCCAGGGGGCTTCTCAGGGGTCCCTGTCAGGGTCTCTTCCGTGTCAGCAGTCTGCTCGGGCTTCATCGGGTCTCAGAAGGGGCTGCTGTCAGACTCCAGGTGGAGAAGCAGCAGGCCAGGCTGCAGAGGGCAGTGTCCACTGCACCCGGTCATCTCATCGTCCCACTTCATTCACTTCGGGGCCCTGACTGTCCTGCTGGGTCAAGTGCCAGGCCTCTGAGCGGAGCCCGGAACTCCTGCACACACAGGCACAGGTGGACCCTGGGAAGGGAGGCCGTGAGCGTCCACGGGACCAAGCCCCAAAGGAGGGGCTGAGTGGGAGTGTCCAGCCCAGTCCCAGTCGGAGCGCTGTCTGTGGAACTGCCCACAGCAGACACGGGGCTCTCACACAGCACTGGACACACACCTGCCCACTGGCCTGCCTGGGAACTGCCTCACAGGGTACTGAGTGGACACCCAGCAAGCTCGGCCCCCACCCCGCAGGGCTTTTAGGTGGGTGGGAGCAGCGCTGTCCGGGCCGCACTGGAAGCTCGCTTCAGGGCCTCAGGCAAGAAGAGCACCCAGGATGGAAAGGAAGGCCAAAGCCCAGGGCCCTCTCTGCAGATGGTGTGATTGTCCACTCAGAAAACCAGTGTGACCACAGAGACTACGAGAAACACCGAGTTCAGCGAGGTTCAGCACACAAGATCACCATGAAGACAGTTTTATTTATATACACTAGAAGTGAACCATCTAAACTAACATTTTGAGAGCACTAATTATAACAGCAACAGAAATAAGAAAGGCTCAGCCATCACTTAGTAAGTTAGAAATGCGGCTCCTGAGGCATCTGCAGTCTCAGCGCCAGAGGTGCTACTCAATGGAGAGGCCTCCCACACCCGCGGGTCTGAAGTCACTGCTGGTTAAGACGCCGATTGCCTCCAAATTGCCCTGTCTGTTCAATGCAACTCCAGTCAAAAGCTGGACATGCGTGTTGGCAGGAATTGACTAGCTGTCAGTAAAATCCATCTGGAAATGGAAATGACCTCGTGTAGAGAGAATGACTGCAAGAGCAGGCCAGAGTCGGGCGACTGACCGTCTGATTTCAAGTGCTACGACAACGCTGATCCACAACTAGGTACCGCTGCAAAGCTGGGACGACCAGCAGAACAGAGTCCAGAAACAGACCCACCCAGGTGTGGACAAGCATCCCATCACCCTGCAGTCCATCAGTGGAGACAGGATGCTCTTCCCAGTGGAAGGACAAGGACACTCGGACAGGCATAACTCAAAACCAAACAGTCTGATCCGGACCTTGCACCACAGACCTAACTCTGACGTGAGTATGACCCCCAGAGCTCTAAAAACCACAGAACAGGTCCCGGGAAACATCTCCATGCCCTTTTAGAGAAGTCGCGGTTTCTACTGTAGAGGCACTTCCGTGACAGAAAGCCCTGAACCCTTGGACTCCATGAGAACACCGTGGCGACTGGATGGAAAGACAAGCCTCAGAAAGAAACGCTCACTGTGAGTTTTGCATCTGATATGTGAACTGTGCCCTCGGCATGTAGCAGGACCTCTCCCTTCTCTCTGGGCCGGAGAAGTGAAAAGGAGGAAGATGGAGTCTGTGCACACACAGCTTCAAAGCACATGTGTGGCTGCAAGCGTCCTGGAGGCCACCAGCTCTGACGGCGGCTGGAGGAGGGCTTGGCTGCAGGCGCCTGCTGCAGGGTGCGGGCACTGAACGCTGCCGCCGTGGGGAGGAGGAGCTGCAGTTCTCCCTCTCCTCACCCCTCAGAAGGGCCTGCCTTCAGGCCAGCCCTGGCACACCTGTGTCTCTTCACTGACTGCAGAGGGCCATCGGCAGGTGCGGAGAACACAGGCAGCCCAGCCCCTGGGAGGAAGGCTGCTCACCCCTAAAAGTAGACATTGTCCATGCAATGACCAGGACAACCCTCAGAATAACTGTGTGGGAGGTGCCGTAGCCAGAGCGCGAGCTGCAGAGTCTAGTCATGAAAACTCTAGAAAATGCCAATGATCTACTGTGTCGGAGACGCGGCCAGAGCCGGTGGGGGAGAAGGCAGCGATCACAGAGCAGGGCAGTGTGCGGGCTGGGTTGGGGCCAGTGTCCCAGGACCTCAGGTGAAAGTCACAGGGGGCTACTAGGCCTTGTATCACCAGGTGCTGATGTCATCTTCAATTTTTTTGAAAGAGGAAAATCACTTGCTTCATAAATATGTGAATGTATGCTTCTCCAGAGAAAATCCCACCTCGGACGACTCTGAGCACGTGTCCACCTGACCCCTGGGTTACTTCTTGGCATCATCAAGGCTTTCCATGGCAGTACGGGTTCTGCCATCATCCTACGTGATCAATGAGGGGATCTGCAAATACGCGGCGTCTTCCGGGTGCACGCTGTGGCCTCAGCACGCTGGCGAGGAGACGCAGCTCTGGCACAACTGTGGCTCCCTCAGGAAAACATGGGGTTGAATCTGACAGGTTTGGTCAAGAAAACTGCATTGCCTTCTAAAATGCACATTCAAGTTCACTCAAAAAATAAAAATGACTTCCAGGGCTGGGGTCGTGGCTGGGTGGTAGAGCACTTGCTGGCACGGATGGAGCCTGAGGTTAGATTCCCACAGGGCAAAATCAATCAAACCAACCAATCAATCAGTCAGTCCTGTTTCTGCATACAGGTCTCAGGATGCATTTGACAGAGGTTTATGTTCACATTTATTTTGGTTAACTCTGGTGAAGGCGAGAACAAAGGGAGCTGTCCTGTTTCCCTGCAGGTTACAGTACACTAAAAACTGAAGGGCAATGCAGTGCTTATAAAAGTAAGCCTATGTCCTGTAGTTTCCAATGAATAGTTTTCCAGGTAACAACAGGATACAGTCCACAGATTTTGTAACATGTGAATTCTATAAGATGGCTGGGGCCAGTGTTTCTACTGCTGAAGACAGTTCATCTTCTGTGAATGTGTTCCTAATGTTGCAGTTTGTTATTATTTGTTACTGTCAATCCTCATTTGACAGTCATACACATTTCTAGCTTAGAATTTTTATATAGTATGTTAAGAGATTTATTTAAACATGACCCTCATTATACTCACAAATCCATCTAAGACTCTTGGTCTCTGGCAGTAAAATGTGCTGGGCATATTGAGAAAGAGCAAAGTTGAATGCCCACGTCATGAGAGGATTTTAATTGTCCACAAATGTTTTCTTAGCTTTAGACAGAGACAATTATCCCCTAAACTATGCAACCCAATCTGCACAGTCAGACTTGCATAAGACTAAGCCTTGACTGAACCAAAGGAGCAGCCCAGTTCCATGGCCTCAGACATTCGCCACCTGACAGCAGTGCTAAAACCAGCTGGTAGGGCTCCACCCAGCTAGGGGGTGCAGGGGATCCCGGTGCGCCCCCCGGTGTTCTCTGTGGAATTCCAACTCCAGATGTCAGTGCACCCTTTCTGTAAATAGGGGCAGTGACATTGCTTTACCCTAGAGCATCCTCAGGATTAATGGGAGCAGGCACCAGGGCTGGGTGGAGAGGCCCCTGATGGACATTAGAGGCCACGCCCACAGGGCTTACTTGTTCTGCAGCTGGATGCACACATGGCTTCGCAGAGAAGCTTCCTGCACCTGGTTCTGATCATCTGCAGGGGAAGACAAAGCCACTGCTGGACGTCAATCAAACAGGCCATGAGGATGGACCTGCAGGCAACAGCTCCCCGGCCATCCCGCCCAGCACCTCCCCGTCCAGCACCACACACTCGGTCCCAGCCTCCCTGGGAAAGCAGCCTGCATAATGGTGACTGGGAGCTACTCCCTGGGTGACCAAAACTCTGGCACAGGTGCTCGGTGTCCACTGCAACTCAGCAAAGCACTTGTGACCACCCATCAGGCACCTGACCCCCCTTGTTCCCTTGAGGGCTGGTCCTCGGCTGAGCTGACCAAGGCCAGCCCAAGAGGTCAGGCCTTCGGCAGGTCCAGATATGGCACCCGGTGGGTAGGGAGTCCCAGGCTTGTCCCAGCAGAGTTGTTGAACCCTGGAAGGTCACCTGAACCCCAGGGCTCAGTGGCCACATCATGAAGCCTACCCAGGCACAAATCTCACAGGCATCTCTCTGTTACTGGACTCCTATGAATTTTCAAGATAAAATCTTACCTTTGGGACTCTCATACCTAAGTCTCTGCCCCGAGGATCTCACAATAAAAGGTACCAGGGAATAACAGGAAGAAAAAAGCCTGTGATTCCTCTGCGTGTCCAGCTCTGTCACTAACCTGCTCGCACGTCCAGGTGACGAGAGCTTCGAGTCCACACCCGGTGACTCCCTCCGATTCCACCTGAAATCTGTGCTCCAGATGGACTCGTGGCAGGGGGCCGTATGGTGCTGACCCCATGTCACCTGAACAGAGACCCTGGCAGGTGGGTGATGCCAGTTCCTGGTGCCAGCGAGGCTGCATGGAGAGGGTTCCGTGTGATAGTGTCCTGTTAGAATCTACTTCTTGTTAGAGTCTGTAAACAAGTCAGGATGGCGCCTGGCATTTTGCCAGAGGGAGTGGTTTGTGAAGTAACGCCAGGAGACATTAAGTGTGGAGATTCCTTATTGGTTGACTGCTGTATCTAGTTTATGCTAATTAAGATAAGCTGTGTGGAATGTATATACACCCCTCCTGTCCTACAATAAAGGCTCCCACTCCTGCTGTATCAACCTTCACAAGTTGTTTGTCACCCCCCAGTTATTTTGCTGCAGCCGGACTGTGGCAACTTCTAGTGAGCAAACCGCCCGACACTGAGCCTGCTGCGTCTTCCGGGTACACGCTGTGGCCTCAGCACGCTGGCGAGGAGATGCAGCTCTGCACAACTGTGGCTCCCTCAGGAAAACACGGGGTTGAATCTGACAGGTTTGGTCAAGAAAACTGCATTGCCTCCTAAAATTCACATTCAAGTTCACTCAAAAAATAAAAATGACATCCAGGGCTGGGGTCGTGGCTGGGTGGTAGAGCACTTGCCTGGCACAGATGGGGCTCAAGGTTAGATTCCCACAGGGCAAAAATCAATCAATCAATCAATCAATCAAAGTCAACAGGCAGGACTTTTCTCATAGTTCTGTGGTAAATACAATCAAGGTCAGTGCTAAAGACGAGTTTTGGAGTTGCTACCACCTCTTCCAGGGAGAGAAAGGACGTGAGTGGTTTTTCTTCCCTCATCTGCTTACTAAGGTGGCTGGGTGCGTTTGTGATTGCTCCTTCCACTGCTTAGAAAACTGCCCAGGCTCTCCAAGAACGGTCAGGAGCCGTCCAAGGACACCTGAAGTGTGGACAGGGAGGCACGTGGGTAGGCCAGCCAGATGCACACCCGGGGTCCCACCAACAAGAAGTGCCAGCATATCTCCACGATGCAGAGGAATTTGGGAAACGGGACATGGCACAGGAGAAAGATCGCTGTGGAGGTGTCGGGTTGGGCCGCGAGAGACCTGGGACCCCCACAATGGTCCTGAAGGGCCTTCCTGGAGTGAGTGGGGAGCTGGGTGAGCAGCAGACTCCCTGCTCACACCCAGCCAAGAGGCTGGGGCACACACAGACCCTCCTAGGGGACCGCAGGGCTTCCCCTCCTGGAGTGTGGAGAACACCCCAGCCCCGAGGCCTGGCTGGAGCCGGCGGCTGCCCCTCTAACACCTGTGGCAGAGCCAGTCTCCTGGCAGCACAGGAGCGGCAGGGAATACTGCCTCTGTCTCCTCGAGGCCGGCAGGGGCGGGGCCATGTGCAGGCCTCAGCCACAGGGCCACCCCTCAGTGCGCTTCCTGGCTCCAGGGAGGCTCTGGGCAAAACAAAACAGGATCTGGGTGGAACCGCCTGTGGGTGTAGACGAGCCAACACACTGGTCACTAAGACTGAACGCTGAACCCCGCCCTGCGGCCTGAGCTGGGGAGGCTGCCCACCTGCCCACCACCTCCACAGCGAGCTGCGTGCACCGCGTGCTCAGTCAGCTTCTACCAAATGTGCCTTCTCCATTTCATCTTTCACCCTAGAAAAGTACGAAATAATTCAGTAAAAAAGAAATAGACCGTTGGCTGTCCGCTCCAGGGGCCATCCTGGCTGACCTTTGGACTGACCCAGGCATTCTGCCCGGTGTAGCTTTGCATATGATTCTGATTTCACCTCAAAATTTTATGACATTGACAAACACTAATTAGGTCACCATTTATTCTGAACTATTTGTTTCAAAATAAAAGATGATTTCGTGACATAGATCTTTGGGGAATCAGGTGGTGTTCTTAAAATATAAAAGCTAAGCCACAACACACAGGATGAGTGAAGCACACCTCCCCGTGCCCGCAGGCACCTCAACACAGTCAGCCCTGCCGGGGAACCACAGCGAGGCTCCCACACGGGACATGGGGCCCGGCCGGACCACTGGCCTCTGCCAACCAGGTGGACTGAGTCCTGCTTCTGCCGCTCAGATCTCCAGCTCAGCACCCTGGCTCAGAGGTCCGCTCCCTGAAGGTGATGAATCTGGATTCACCATCAGTGAGTCCTCGCCGTGTTGATGACTAAGAATGTCATGTCTCCAATTTACAATTTTAAACCCAATGCCAAGCACGCTCTACTAGGAGCCCAGGAAATTTGCTAAGAACGAGGCCAGGTGGACGGGCTGATGAAAGGGCTCGGCCAGCCTGGCTTCAAGAAGGACGGCTGGAAATAGGCCCAGGCGGCTGCAGCCCCCCAGGTGAGACGTCGCAGGGACAGGGCGAGGAACAAGGAGCGAGTGTGCGCGGCACGTCCAGGCAGCAGGAGGCGCGGCCAGTGCTGGAACACGGGGAGCAGGGGCGTAGGGCGGGCAGCTGAGCAGGTGGGTGCTCTGAGCCGGCCTGGGCAGGTCGACACTCTGTAGCCTGCGCGCACCCCCGCTCCTCCACCCTTTGATGTCCCCCAGAGTGTAAGGCCACGCTGCACACAGAAGAAGCACCCGTGGGCGCAGAAACTCCAGGACAGCCGGCCCTGCACTCTGACTGCACTCCTGACTGAACTCGCAAGGTCTCTGGGATCCCACTTGGGCACCTCCAGCCCATGGCTCTGGGCCTGTGTGAGCCAGCCCCCAGCCCTGGAGCACCTGGCGGAGTAGAGCCACCCTTCACAGCCAGGGAGGACAGGAGGAGTGGGAGGCTAGGTCCCCTGAGGACATGCCCCAGGGCCAGAGGACCTCCCATGGGCCCTGCCTCCTAAGGCCCCACCACCTCCCAGTCAGCCTGGAGACAAAGGCTCCAGCACACTGGCCTGTGGGCACAGTCCAGACCCAAACCAGCACCCATTGTCACCTTTCATCTGCTACCTAGTCACACACAGACACACAGCACACACAAACATACACAAACACACACAAATGCACACAATACACACAAATGCACACAACACACACAAACATACACAACACACACAAATACAACATGAACATCACACAAGCATTCATACAAACATAAATATAGACACAAGCATTCAAATACATATAAAACATCTGCAAACACACATGTAAACATCTAAGCTCACACATTAAAATGTACATATAAAACACACACATGCGTGTGCACAGAAACATGCACATTCCCACAGACACATACACACTGGTACATCCCAGCCACGTGAATGGCAGCACACTCCACTTTTTTTCTGAATTTGAACGTCATCTCAGGTCTGGTCCCCAGACCCAAGCTTGAAAAGGATCCGTGGGTGGTGCCTTGAGACCCTACCCCTGGGGGGCCAGTCAGCACTGGTGGAGAGGGGCAGCTGGGCGGCAAGCCAGCCAGGGCCGTGGCTGCAGCTCACAGCCTTGCAGACCTAGGAGGACAGCATGGCAGGCCTCCTGTGCTGGGGAGATTCAGGCCGTTTCCAGGTGCCCACTGCCTCACCAAGGCCCTGACAAGCAGCGGCGTCTGGGTGACTTCACGTGTGACGGTATCACCACGCGACCCTGGAGCAGAGCGTGTGTGGAGTCTTAGTTCTGAAGAGTGAGTCCACTCCCTCTGTGGGATTTTAATGGGGTGCAGCCTACACCCGTGGGGCAGCGCAGGGGCTGCAGTTCCTCTCCAGGCTGGTCACGTGAGCAGCTGGCTCTGCAGACCCCCAGCTCAGAGGGCGGATTGCTGGGGGAGGGAGCCAGAAGGACAGGACAAGGTAAGGCTCCTGACCTGGTCCCCGTGGCTGACCACAGGGCTCCAGGAAGACAGGCCCAGGGGACATGCCAAGGTCAGGCCAGCTGCAGAGACCGCGAGGAAGAGACTGTTGTGCCTGGACCCACGGTGGCCACAGAGTGAAGGGATGTCCAGCCAAGGCCTGGACGGGGCGTGACTGAATGGGAAGGGCAGCGGAGGAGAAGGGGGCAAAGACGAGGAACTGGGTGGGGCAGTTCCATGTTCCAGCCGGAGACGCCAAGGCCGACCAGGAGACGCCAGGCTTCAAGAGGAGCAGAGCCGAATCTGTGGCTTTGGGTTCCTGTGAACAGCAGCCAGGAGCTCTGTCCAGCCAGGACCCGCAAAGCATGCTCAAGTCTGGGAGTGGACGTGGAAGTCGGCAGGCCAGCCCGACGTCAGTGCCTGCACCCACTGTGCCACCCTCTGGAGGAGAGGGGAATGGAGACAGCCCCCACATCAGGGACACTCTGGGCTGGCCAAGACCACTCTCGGGGACACCATGAGCGTGACCGACTTCCATTCCCCCGAGGGGACCTTGAGTCCCAGCAGAGGGTGAAGGGGAGGCTCTTGCTTGGGTGCTCCATTCAGGGCGTTCAGTGGTGCACCCCACAGCCAAGCCTCGCTGTGGGGGACTAGTGTGAGGTCAGTGGCCTGGCACCTGTCCCCAGCCCCAGGCTCGGGCACCTCCCTGAATTCTGTGCCTGGTGAGCGTTGCGGTCTGCGTCCCAGCCTCTGGCCTGTTGTGCTGCGTTGGACCTCAGCTGCTCTCCAGCCAGCTGAGCCGAGAACTCCCAGACTCCCGGGCAAAGGCCCTGAACGTGGGGTGTGCGCTGGACATGGCTTCAGAGTGTCCCCAGAGGTCCACTGCTGGAGGTGGTCTCCAGTGTGGCGGCAGGTGACAGGTCACTGGCGGTGCTCTTCCCTGGTGGGGCCAGTTCCCAGGAGAGTGGCTCTGTGCAGTGAGGCCGCAGGACCTGGCCCTCCTGTCCACCCTGGGTCCCTTCTGCTTTCCTGGTACGTTGTGCCACAGGCATGGGCCTCCCGGCTGCACCCAACAGTGTGCTCAGTGATGGACACAGACGTGGACAGAGGCCACACAGAGCAGGTCCATCCTGAGGACCCGTACGATGATTCGTGAAACCGGAAGGGGCCAAGATCTCCCTCTGTGGGCCTGGTGACTTCGTGTCTGGTCACACCACAGGTAGGGCAGCAGTGGCGGGTCCTGTGACCTGGACCAGGCACCTTCGGATGGACACGGGCCTGCATGGGCCAGCGGGGGGCTTACTGCCCAACTGCCTGGCTGGCCTGGGGCCCAGGAATGCCGACCTCTGGGACTCTGAGCTTCCCCTTGCTGATCCCATCCAGGAGAAGATCCAGGTCCTGCCAAATGCCGTCTGGAGAGGAGAGAGGTCACCTGAGGAAGGAGAGGCTGCACACTGGACAGGCAGGAGCCGTGGAGTTGGAACCTGGGTGGAAGGGGCGCTGCCTCACTCCTGTTCTTTAGACCAACACGTCAGAGACCCTGACCAGGTCCCCAAGGTGGGGACAGAGGGACCTAGTCAAGAAAACAGACCTAGGGCACCCGTGACCGACTCGGCCTTCTCCCAGCAGGACCCTGGGGGCACAGTGTCTGGGACCTGGACAGCCCAGCCATCTGGACACCACCACTGTCCTGCCTTTGGAACAAGCACCTCCCTGCACACTGCTGTGAGTGGACAGGTGCATTCCTGGAGGGGGGGCAGCTGGCCAGAGCTGGTTCTGTCCTCTGGCGCCCAGCAGGGTGTGGAGAAAGCAGCCGGAGCAGGCTACAGGGAAGAGGGTGTGCCACAGCCCTGCCGTCATCGGCTCTTCCCGACTGCCCCCTTGGGGAGGCACTGGGACGCCCACCTGCAGCAGAGAGGGGTGTGGACAGGGGCCGCTGCGCCCCGTGAGCCCTCTCGACCTTCCCTCACACCCAGGTCTTGCTCCCCCAGTCCCCACTTTGTCTCTGGACGTGGCCGGGGGAGGCGGTGGAGTCCTTCCTGTTGCCAGGGGACATGGGGACACAGAGAGAGGCTCTGGGCAGGGACCTGGACTGCCGATAGCCAGGTGTTGACAGCGTCCCTGTCCTCGTTCCTGGGGTTCACTGCCCTCTTCTCAGGAAAGCAACGGCTGGACACTGGCCTCACAGGGAATCTCCCAGGTCTCCCAGGCACGAGACGTCACGTGGTGGTGACCCATGTTGAACTAGTGCCTCTGACGGAGGCCTTCCTGATCCCTGAGAGAGAGCCCGGGCCACACAGAGACAGAGGCCACCACCTCCAGCCGGGCTCACGTTCCCTTGGTCCCGACCCAGCGCAACGGGCGCCCGTGCTGAGTGGCCCTCTGCTGCCCACCTGGCCGTGGTCCGAGGCTCCCGCTGATTCTCGTGGGGAGATGTGAGCATGGGGGCTTCCTCTGAAGGCCAGAGTGACCTTGATGCTTGAAAAAGCAAACTCTGGAGACTCTGCCTTCATGAGCCGGAGGGGCAGCTCCAGTTCACCACCTCGTCCTGTTGGGCAGAAGGAAGTGGCACCCTGTGAGCAAAGAGCGTTGTCCGTGACGACGAGAAGACCAGCAGCCAGAGTCCTGCTTCCTCATCGCCTTCGAGGGTCATGTCCTGAGGAAAGGCCACAGAGACCTCTGTCTTCACCTACTTTTCAGGAAAAAGGAAGGCCAAGGCCACTGAGTGTCCAGTCACCAGCCCCCGGACACTGGACGGCAATATGCCTCAAAACTCCATGGATCCTGTTAGTAAAATGCAGGTCCTCATTCTGGGTCCCCTGGAAACCCCTGAGTTAAGACGTCCCTGTGTTAAGACGTCCCTGGTGTCTCTAGTCTACGCTACTGGACCTTCCAGGCCCTGGCCACTCGTGGCTTCTTTGCCTTGCAGCTGTCCTGATGCACACGGTGCCCATCCTGTGCTCCTGAGCTCAGTCTCTGGGATGGAGTGAAGCAAGTGCAGAAGATGCTGGACAGCAGGGCTGAGGGACTTAGGTGCCACTGGTCGGCTGGTCAACCAACGCGGCTCACTAAGTCTCTGTTCCTCAGAGTCCTGACGCAGCTGTGGCTCAGGGCATCAGAGAGAGCACGTGGGAGAGCCGTCCGTCAGTGGCCAGTCAAGGCTTTTTAACACAGATGCAAAGTGTTCGTCTCCCAGAGGGACAGAAGGGCCGGCTGGGGGCAGAGCCCACTGGCTGGATCCCTGGGGGCCATCGGGTGCCCACAGCACCCCGGGCCCCCCAGGCCCTCAGGGCCTTGGTCCAGGGGTGCAGGACCCCGCGCCTGCTGTTTCCGCCCCTCAATGAACAGCGCTCACATGGCGCCTGGCCCTGCCACATGACCCCGAGAGCAGACCACTCCCCGCCGTGTCGCCTGCCAAGGCTTCCCACCCGCAGGCTTTCGTCCCCCAGAGCCGGCGGGTGCTGCGGGTGCTCCTGCAGCCGTCCTTTGGTCGTGACAAGACAAGTGACCTACGCACCCCGAGATGGCCGCAGTGACACCGAGTCACAGTGCTCAAGATAGAGGCCCTGCCATGTCTTGTGGATGGAACCCTGTTGGCTCCTCTGGTCTGAGCAGGAGGGAGGAATGAGAACTGAGCGAGGACCTCTGCTGAGTGCAGGCGAAAGGCCAGGCGGGCAGAACCCCTCCTGGAGGCTCTCAGCCCCTCCTGCCCGAGGCCGGCTCTGCACGGCCGTGCGGATTCAGAGGGTCCCCTGACCGGGCCGGATCATCTCCTGACATTTGCTGAACCAAGCTGTGGAACAGCACCGTGAAGGGAGCCCTCATCACCACGTCCTGGGAGCAACAGTGGGCAGGACCGCCCTCGGGGCCGTGTGGCGAAGGCCACCTCTGGGAGCAGCAGAGGGCGGGCAGAGAGGGCCCCCGGGACCCCTCTGTGTGCGTGGAGTGAGCGTGGGGCGAGTCCTGAGGGGTCAGAAGCCACCAAAGCTCACGCAGCTGCCAGGTGGGTGGAGACGCCCCGGGGCAGGCCACCCTCCTCTCCAGCTGGTCAGGAGGCACAGATGCCCAGCCGGCTGGCTGCCACGGTCAGCACGCAGGTCCTGCAGGAAAGGGACTGTGGGGCTTTCAGTCTCCAAGAAACTAAGTAACAACACGGCGTGAGCAGGTACCTGACCGCAGGATAGAGGCGGCCCTCCCCGGGCCTCGTCACCCAGACGTGCCAGGAGCTGATGGTGGGTGCGGGGCCGTGGAGTCTGGTACAGAGCGCTCTGCTCCGTGGAGTTGGACTAGCCTCCCGCTCCTCCACACAGCCGCGGCTGCACCCGCACCCTGCCCTGGCTTCCCGTGGCTGCAGGCGGTCCTCAGCGGCACGGCCGGTCTTGAGTTTCCCTGGAGATGGGTGTTTTGTGCCACCCGTGCCCTGCCAGGGCGAGGTGTGAGGGGAGAGAGAGGGCCCCGCGGTTCTCCATTTCACAGTGACGATGGGCAAGGGGAGGCCCATGAGCCAGGTGCAGGCGCCCCCCTCCACAGGGCCAGCTCTGCTGACCGGCCGGGGACCACGTGGGCGGGTTTGCTAGCTGCGGCTGGGGTCCCTCAGCCTCAGCACCTGAGTGCCTCTGTGCCTGGCCTGAGTTCTCCCCTGGCTCACCTGACAGTCGCCTCCCGTCAGTCCCCAGCCCAGCCAGGTGCTCCTGAGCCAGGTGAGCGGCGCAGCTCATGCTCAGCCTCCGCGTCTCTCCAGCTGCAGCGGCGCCAGGGGCAGGTCTCCACGTGGGAAGCCACGCACTCCCCACACAGGATGGCTCACGCTGCTCTTGGCCTAGCCCCAGGGACAAGTGGTCCCCAGGGCTCCCGGGCCAGCTCTGCAAGCCACCCTGTTGTGCAACTGACCTGGCAGGCAGCGCCTGCCACTGGGGAGATGTGACCGCTCTCGCCCTGGAGCTGACTCATGCTCTAGGCGGCAGGGTCCTGTCCGCAGCCGCCTCAAGATGCTCTCTCCATTCCGTCATAGTTCAGGGCTTGGTAGATCTGTGTTCTTCATAATCAAAACCTCCCTGCCTCGCGGGCGGGGCCCTGAGGAGCCCAACAGGCTGTTTCCGGAGTCACACGCCGTGGTACGCACCGCGTCTCCCGCATGACTCATGGACATCTGCGTTTGACACTTAGACTTTAAAGTGGGGCTTATTACCAGACGACTATAAGAAGAACGATTGAAACACTAAGGAGTCGGTGAGGAGACTCGCCGCGCCTGTGACTGAATCTGGCGTTCTCAGCTGCTCCCCGCAGCACGGCCCCTGGACTTGCGTGGGCCCTCACGTCACCGACTCCCTGCGCCGGGCATCTCTACTCCTGTCGGCACCCCTGCTAAGGGGGCACCTCCTCCCAGGCAGACCCAGCATCTCAGCAGCACCTCCCTGGCACAGAGTGCTGGTGACCGCCCGGGAACGCCCCTGGGGGCACCTCTGCTCAGCGGAGGAAATCCCGGACTCGGCCCTCTGTGCCCTGCTCACCTCCTCTGGGGCTCATCCTCTGTGGTGCTGTTTAGATCCCCATCTCTCAACCCTGAAGGGCCCATGGGGGACGGGCATGGTGTCTGCCCACGGCCTGGCCTCTTATTCCTACACTGCCACGGCTCCGCCTGAGTTCTCACCCAACAGCAGAAAAGTTCTCCCCACAATCAAGCTGCAGAACAATCCATTGCCCAAAGGATACTGTGGGCCCCCTGCAGTCCAGCTCCACACCCTGTGGCCCCAGCAAGGCCCGTGTCCTGTATGTCACGGTGGCTTCCCCTTTGCTACAAGGTCTTATAAACGTGATCATACAGTACGTGAGCTTGTGCACTTTCACTATGAAAACCTCCATTGAACTGAGCAGGGTGGTGCCAGCCTCTAACCCCAGCAGCTTGGGAGGCTGAGGTAGGAGGATCCACCACAAGTTCAAAGCCAGCCTCGGCAATTCTAGTGAGGCCCTAAGCAACTGGGAGAGGACTTGTCTCAGAATGAAATATAAAAAGGACTGGGGATGTGGCTCAGTGGTTAGGCAATCCCAGGTTCAGTCCCCAGAAAACAAAGTCACGCACCAAATCCTCCATTGACACACAATTAAAAGGAACAGCACATCCTAGAAACGCCCCCATGAAGCCACCACAGCACTGGCTATCCTCACCCCCTCTCCGCTGTCCTTCTCCCTGCCACCAGTCCTCCTCCCTCAAACGCCAAAGTCCGCCAGACCCTGCAGATGGGGCCCACTCCCCATGGTTTTACTGAGATACCCATGTCACCAGGACTGCTTCGCCTGGCTCTGCCCAGCCTCGTCCTCAGAGGTCCACATGAGCATGTCACAAGTCGCCTGCATGATGTCATTGCTGCTGCCTGTCCTGTCACATGACCTGTTCCTGCTGGTTGTGGGTGAGAGCTCCAGCATCTCTCCTCACCCGGCTTCTCTCCTCGTCCAGCTTCTCTCCTCACCCAGCTTCTCTCCCCACCCAGCTTCTCTCCCCACCCAGCTTCTCTCCTCACCCAGCTTCTCTCCTCACCCGGCTTCTCTCCTCGTCCAGCTTCTCTCCTCACCCAGCTTCTCTCCCCACCCAACTTCTCTCCTCACCCAGCTTCTCTCCTCACCCAGCTTCTCTCCTCGTCCAGCTTCTCTCCTCACCCAGCTTCTCTCCTCACCCAGCTTCTCTCCTCACCCAGCTTCTCTCCTCACCCAGCTTCTCTCCTTGTCCAGCTTCTCTCCCCACCCAGCTTCTCTCCTCACCCAGCTTCTCTCCTCACCCGGCTTCTCTCCTCGTCCAGCTTCTCTCCTCACCCAGCTTCTCTCCCCACCCAGCTTCTCTCCTCACCCAGCTTCTCTCCTCACCCAGCTTCTCTCCTCGTCCAGCTTCTCTCCTCACCCAGCTTCTCTCCTCACCCAGC
Organism: Ictidomys tridecemlineatus; assembly: GCF_052094955.1. NCBI lineage: Eukaryota > Metazoa > Chordata > Mammalia > Rodentia > Sciuridae > Ictidomys > Ictidomys tridecemlineatus. The sequence goes on along the minus strand of NC_135484.1, from coordinate 979,077 downwards.
TTCTCTCCTCACCCAGCTTCTCTCCTCGTCCAGCTTCTCTCCTCACCCAGCTTCTCTCCTCACCCAGCTTCTCTCCTCGTCCAGCTTCTCTCCTCACCCAGCTTCTCTCCTCACCCAGCTTCTCTCCTTGTCCAGCTTCTCTCCCCACCCAGCTTCTCTCCTCGTCCAGCTTCTCTCCTCACCTAACTTCTCTCCTCAACTTGCTTCTCTCCTCACCCAGCTTCTCTCCTCACCCAGTTTCTCTCCTCAACTTGCTTCTCTCCTCACCCAGCTTCTCTCCTCACCCAGCTTCTCTCCTCACCCAGCTTCTCTCCTCACCCAGCTTCTCTCCCCACCCAGCTTCTCTCCTTCTCTGGCTCCCCCAGGTCCAGCCTGACTTTTAAACATCCCCACTACATCAGCTGTGCAAGGGGCCTCAGTGGCCTTCGTTTGCACGCCCCTAGGTTTAAAGATGTAGAGTGTGTTTTCATGCACGTATCTGTCACCTGTCCACCTTCTCTGGTGAGGTGTCAGCTAAACGTCCCCTGTTTTTAATGAGGCTGTTTGCCTTCTCATTGCTGCGTCGTGAAAGTACTTTGTAGGGAGGATTCAAGTCCTGCCCAGAGGAGGCTCTCGATCACGGTCTCCTGTGTGTGGATGGTCATTGTTTTCCTAACAGTGTTTTTGGGAAGGAAGATTAAAAACTAGTTAGAAGCTAAAATTGATACTTTCCAGGAAGACACTGCGTCCGTGGAGCCTGGTGAGGCAGGTGCTCCCCACAGCCCCAGGAGACGTGCTCTGGAAGCTTTCGAGCCATAATCTGGTGGGAACTTGTCCAGGATGACTTGGACGGATTGTGTGGACCAGCAGGAGATGGGACCCCTGGGCCACAGACCTCGGGAAGACCTCATGTTTCACTGGGTTCATCTCCAAGAATCCAAGCAGTTTCTCACAGTGAGGAGCCAAGAAAGATTCACTCATTCTTCTGGCAGAAGGAGGGGAAAATCAACCAAGCCTGCAGAGTGTCCACGGAAGGCTGCGTCTCCAGGGAAGGGCTGGGGCTGCTCCACCTGGGGACGGCCAGAGCCCCACTCCAGCCCCACCTAACCTCGGTGGGGAGAGGCCCAGGCCCACTGTGAAGTGACGGCCGAGGGACAGGAGGCTGAGCCCGGGCGCTGAGACTGCACCGCGTCTCCTCCACCCTCCGGGTCACGGACAGGGATCCGTCACGAGGCAGCTGGTTCAGTTCAGAGAGATGCAAGACCCAGCCAGACTCGACCCAGGAGGCTCTGGGGAATCGCCAAGGCACCGGGAAGACGAGACAGCGCAGCAGAGTCTTAGTTCTCTGGCACCTCCAGCTGCAGAGATCATTAAATGTGGCCCAATTTGCAGTCAGACCTAGTGTTTCAGTTCCTACTGCATGATTCATTATGTGTGCACTTCACACCAGCAGGCAGGAAATGACGTCATGGGAAGAGAGGAAGAAGACACAGTGTGCAGCTCCAAGTCACCTGGGGTCCGACGGCGATCTGAAAGCAACGTGACCCACAGTCGTGGTTCCTGATAGAACGTGAGCACAGACAGAAGCTCCCGGGAGCATCGGGATGAGAAGCTGCAAATCCAGCCCTGAACACGATGGAGACAGGAACTGCCGTCCACGTTTCACCAGGAGACGGGGCTTGGTCACCGCGAGAAAGGAGGGTACCCTCCCAACGTCCCGGCTCACGTGTCAACAGGAAAACACAGGAAGAGCCCAGCAGAGTGTCCCAGGATGTTGACGCAATCTAACAGGTTTGGGGTGCCGGGCATTGAACACCAGGAGAAGAATGGGCAGGGGGCTTTCTAAGTAATAATGACCCAAACTTCTCGAAATACAGTGGCAGATAACAAAACACAGGTCCAGAAAGTCAATGAGCACCAAGCAAAATCCAGACTGCAACAAAGGGAACGCAGACCTAAAACCACAGGAAACCCATGGAAGGGAGAAAGTTCTGAAAGAAATCAGGGTGAGGAATGGGCCACCACAGGGAACCAGGAAAAGGTGCCCAGGGTTCCCTGCACACCAGGCACACCCAAGAGCGGAGTGAGATGGTTAGTGCTGAGGCGAAAGTGCATGTCCACCCACTCAGAACTGCACACCTCCAACACTCAGAGGAAACGGAGAACAAACGACGTGTGAAACAAAGCTGCAGGACTCCACCAGTCTCGACCCTGCAGGAAAGGGAAACCTCCTTCAGAGAGAAGCAGGTTGGTGCCCCCGGAAGGTGGGGCCACCCAGGAGAGGCGGTCACCGCAGAGAACCGGCAGAAGGGAAGGAGGTAGCCTCCGTTTTTGTCATTTTAATTGATCTTTAAAAAGAGCCGGGTCTTAAAAACTCACATGAATGAATTATTGGCAGCATGTGGACAAGTGAGATGAGCCACAGGAAGGTCATGGCAGGTGGGAGAAGGGATCGGGCCACTCTCCTGCAAGGTGCCTGAGCCCTCTGTGGAGGGTGGTGTTGGAAGGCAGAGGTACAGTCGTTGGAAAGGCAGATGGTAAAGTCTAAGGCAAAAACTAACTTTTTAAAAGAAGAATGATTAACATATTAAAGAAAGGTGATAAAATGTAGTCACTAAACTGTCAATAAAATCTAAAGACTTCCAAAAAGCCCTCTGAGCAATAATAAATGAAGTTTCATGACACTAAGTCAGCATACAACACTCAGCAGCATTTCTATAGGTCAATAGCGAACTATCTGAAAGACCGCGTGGGAGGAGGGTGGCGGCCGACCCGGGGCCTCCACACGTCACCTACAAAAGCATCTTTAAAGCTTGATTCTCCAATGGGAGGGGCCAGGGGCTCTGGAGTCAGAGCCCGGTCACCACCCAGGGATTCCAGCTCTGAGGACAGCCAGGAGTCCGCCTCCCGCGTGAACGGCCATGGCCACCACAGGTCCCACCTGCCAGGCCCCTGAGCCATCCTCAAAGGACAGCTGGGGTCCTAAGCCGGGGGGTGGGCAGCAAGGCCTGGCCACAGCCTCCAGGAACTGCACTTCCTCTCCACAGACAGCAACTCCCAGAGCTGCAGGGCGCGGTCCAGGGTGCAGGGCAGTTCAAGTGGAAGTCCACCCCGCTCGGGGGCCGCTGGGGCGGGAGTGCCCGAGCCTTCCGCCTGCCTCACACCATACACACATGAACGTGAAATGGATCCTGGGCCTAAATGCAAAACCTAAAGCAAGAAGAACCATTTGTAATTGTGGATTAAACAAAAATTTTGTACAACACCAAAGGATAAAGTCCAAAAAAAAAAAACCACACACACAGCATGTCTGATTCCACGGAATCCAAAACTGCTGCTTTTCAGAAGACCTAGTTAAAACACTCAAGTCTTGTAATATCAGAGAAAAAGAATACACTAGAAGCCATATTCAAGGAGATAGTCGCCTAGAATTTCCCAGTCTTTTGATCCAAGCCCCCAACTTTGAAGTCTTGATAATTTGATGAAGAAGTCCACAGATTAAGAAGTGCAACCAATTTCCAGCAGAATCAACAGGAAGGACTCTGCAGGACTCCTACATGCACAGCAGTGCCTGGCTTCAGAACCAGAGAAAAACAACAGACTTTACATCACAATTCATTCACCATAAAGAAATATTAAAATTTTAATGTTAATTACTCTGATCTGTTTATTAATCAATGTAAACATGTGTAAAAACATCACATTATACCTCAAAAATATGCAAATAATATGTGCCAATCAAAAAAAAGTAATTTAAAAATGTTAACTAAGCAGGATCTTAAAAGAATGTCTCCATATTTTGCCTGCTATAGAAATATAATTGATTTTCTAAATGGAGTTATATCTTATGCCTCAATAAGTTCACTTGTTAATTCTGGTATGAGTACAGACTCCTTGGGCTTTACCAGTTCCATAATTATGCCCTATTCAAAGAATTGCAATTTTATTTCCTTTGTTCCAATCTTATGCCCTGTATTTATTTTTCTTGGCTTATAGCATTAGCTAGAACTCTAGTATGATATTGAAAGAGAATCTGAAGGGTTTTTAAGGACATAATTTGCATGGGACGAAGTGGCAAGCCCTAAGTGCAGGTTGGTCAGGTTTGGTGAATGTGTGTGCGAATAAAGATCCAGCTGCAGCCCGGACCCGGGCAGGCCTGGACCGTGGCAGCCACACTCCCACTTCTTTAGGAAGCCACTGTCCACACTGCTGCCCCAACAGGGTAGATTTGCATGTGCAGAGCTTCACAGGCATGTGACCATGTGGTGTGGCCTCCTGTGTCTGCCTCCTATGCTCAGCACAGCGTTTCTAAGCGTCAGTGGTGTGTAGTTCGTACTGCTGTGCAGGATTCATTAAATTCATGTGACATGCTTTGTCAGTTCTCCTACTGACATCATTAGCTGCATGGACTTTATTACTACGAATGACTGCCATGAATGTTTCTGTACTTCTATCTCGTGAACATGTGTCTTCATTTCCAGTGAGCAGGTCTCTGGGGTGGAATTGCAGATCGTGAACACGTGTCTTCATCTCTGGTGAGCATGTATCCAGGGGTGGAATTGCCAGATCGGGGGCAGATGTGTGTTCAGCTTTACGAGAAGCTGAGAAATGCTTTCAGGGAGGCTGCACCCACGCAGGCTTCCGCCAGCCCTGAGCCCAGCTCCCCACCCCTTCCCATTTGGCCTCCCTGGGGGTGCTTATCGGTATCTTGGTGAGTGTAATTTCTAAGTATCTGATAGATTCTCTCGACCACTTTTATCACTGACTTATCACTTTTTGGGGGGTCTGTTCAAGACTTCATTCATCCAAACGTCTGATCATCTCAGGGTTGACCCCTCTTATCTTTTTCATTAAGACTGAATTACATTGGCTTATTTTTCTATGCTAAGTAAATTCTCACTCGTGACTGGGCATTGCAAATGTCTTGTATCGTCTTTTGATGATTTCACTGGCTTCTGGAGAAGGCGGCTCTTGCCTTAGCAGGCCCACCTGTTGGTCGGATGGAGACCAGGAGCTCTTTCTGACCAAATGGGAGCACTGAGTCAGTTCAGCTCTGGAAACCCTTGCTATGCCGGGCTGAGTCCATCTTTCATTCGCACACTTAAGAGGATGAATCCGCACAGGGAATCGGCAGACCCCATACGAGCCTCGCCTTCTCCCGGGTCTCCACCGTGCCCTGCAGACTGTGTGGGTGTCTTCCTGAGGTCCCCCACCAGGAGAGCAGGGGGCTTCCATTGGAGTCTCAGCTGCCCGAGCACTTTTTGTTTGACTCCATCCATCTAATTTGTTTAGATTTTTTATTTGTTGTAATTAGTTACACTGGACAGTAGGATGCACTTATGCACTTTGATACATCATACGTAGAGGGGGTGTGATTTCTCACTTTTCTGAGTGCACATGTTGCAGAATCGTATTGGTCACGTGTCACATATATGCACACAGTAATAATGTCTGTTTCCTCCTACTGTCTTCCTAACCCCACATCCCCTCTCCTTCTCTCCCATCACTTCCCTCTGCCTCTTCTTCCCTAGAAGCCTGACAAAGGATTAGCCTATTAGAGGAAACATCCAGCCTTGGGCTCTGTGGGATTGGCTGTTGGCGCTCACCAGGAACACAGGCAACAGCGCACACCGGGAGGACGTGGGGAAAGGTCCACCCCTCCGTTGCTGGTGGGACTCCATCCATCTCTACGAAAGTCCCAGAAAAAGTGTTTACATCGTGCTATTTACTTTCCAGGATAAAGCTTTTAGAGTGAGAAATGTTCTGACTTTGGAAGATAATTTATATTTATCCCAACAAGACTTAGAGCAAGGGATGGGTTTTTGACGCGTGCTTTCTCACCTCCTTCAGACGGAGACGGGGAAACTGCTGCTCTCTAACCCAGCCGTCCAGTGTGCCCTGGATAAACTGCATCAGCGGGTCCCTACAGCCCTCCTGAGCATCACCCCCTGCAGAGAATCTGCTCTTCACAGAGTCCACCTGTGAGGAGCTCAGTGAGCGCCACTGAGCTACGTGTCCCCTACGGAAGCCAAGAGCCACACTCACTGGGGAGGCTGACAACAGCCTTTCCACAGGCCCATGGCTCTCAGATCTGCATGTTCCCTCCTCTCCACAGACCCACGGCTCTCAGATCTGCGTGTTCTCTCCTCTCCACAGGCCCACGGCTCTCAGATCTGCGTGTTCTCTCCTCTCCACAGGCCCACAGCTCTCAGATCTGCTTGTTCTCTCCTCTCCACAGACCCACGGCTCTCAGATCTGCGTGTTCCCGCCATTCCACAGGCCCACGGCTCTCAGATCTGCGTGTTCCCTCCTCTCCACAGGCCCACGGCTCTCAGATCTGCCTCTTCTCTCCTCTCCACAGGCCCACGGCTCTCAGATCTGCACGTACTCTCCTCTCCACAGACCCACGGCTCTCAGATCTGCATGTTCTCTCCTCTCCACAGGCCCATGACTCTCAGATCTGCATGTTCTCTCCTCTCCACAGACCCACGGCTCTCAGATCTGCGTGTTCCCGCCTCTCCACAGACCCACGGCTCTCAGATATGCGTGTTCCCGCCATTCCACAGGCCCACGGCTCTCAGATCTGCATGTACTCTCCTCTCCACAGACCCACGGCTCTCAGATCTGCGTGTTCTCTCCTCTCCACAGGCCCACGGATCTCAGATCTGCATGTTCTCTCCTCTCCACAGACCCACAGATCTCAGATCTACGTGTTCTCTCCTCTCCACAGGCCCACGGCTCTCAGATCTGCATGTTCTCTCCTCTCCACAGGCCCACGGCTCTCAGATCTCCCTGTATCTCCTCTCCACAGGCCCACGGCTCTCAGATCTGCATGTTCTCTCCTCTAAACAGGCCCACGGCTCTCAGATCTGCATGTTCTCTCCTCTCCACAGACCCACGGCTCTCGGATCTGCATGTTCTCTCCTCTCCACAGGCCCACGGCTCTCATATCTGCATGTTCTCTCCTCTACACAGACCCACGGCCCTCAGATCTGCGTGTTCTCTCCTCTCCACAGGCCCACGGCTCTCAGATCTGCGTGTTCCCTCCTCTCCACAGACCCACGGCCCTCAGATCTGCGTGTTCTCTCCTCTCCACAGGCCCACGGCTCTCAGATCTGCGTGTACTCTCCTCTCCACAGGCCCACGGCTCTCAGATCTGCGTGTTCCCGCCTCTCCACAGACCCACGGCTCTCAGATCTGTGTGTTCTCTCCTCTCCACAGGCCCACGACTCTCAGATCTGCGTGTTCCCGCCTCTCCACAGACCAACGGCTCTCAGATCTGCGTGTTCTCTCCTCTCCACAGGCCCACGGCTCTCAGATCTGCGTGTTCTCTCCACAGACACACGACTCTCAGATCTGCGTGTTCTCTCCTCTCCACAGGCCCACGGCTCTCAGATCTGCATGTTCTCTCCTCTCCACAGGCCCACGGCTCTCAGATCTGCGTGTTCCCGCCTCTCCACAGACCCACGGCTCTCAGATCTGTGTGTTCTCTCCTCTCCACAGGCCCACGGCTCTCAGATCTGCGTGTTCCCGCCTCTCCACAGACCCACGGCTCTCAGATCTGCGTGTTCTCTCCTCTCCACAGGCCCACGGCTCTCAGATCTGCGTGTTCTCTCCACAGACACACGACTCTCAGATCTGCGTGTTCTCTCCTCTCCACAGGCCCACGGCTCTCAGATCTGCATGTTCTCTCCTCTCCACAGGCCCACGGCTCTCAGATCTGCGTGTTCTCTCCTCTCCACAGGCCCACGGATCTCATATCTGCGTGTTCTCTCCTCTCCACAGACCCACGGCTCTCAGATCTGCGTGTTCTCTCCTCTCCACAGGCCCACGGCTCTCAGATCTGCGTGTTCCCGCCTCTCCACAGACCCACGGCTCTCAGATCTGCAGGTTCTGTCCTCTCCACAGACCCACGGCTCTCAGATCTGCATGTTCTCTCCTCTCCACAGACCCACGGCTCTCAGATCGGCGTGTTCCCGCCTCTCCACAGGCCCACGGCTCTCAGATCTGCGTGTTCTCTCCTCTCCACAGGCCCACGGCTCTCAGATCTGCGTGTTCTCTCCTCTCCACAGGCCACGGCTCTCAGATCTGTGTGTTCTCTCCTCTCCACAGGCCCACGGCTCTCAGATCTACGTGTTCCCTCCTCTCCACAGGCCCTCGGCTCTCAGATCTGCGTGTTCCCGCCTCTCCACAGACCCACGGATCTCAGATCTGCGTGTTCTCTCCTCTCCACAGGCCCATGGCTCTCAGATCTGTGTGTTCTCTCCTCTCCACAGGCCCACGGCTCTCAGATCTGCGTGTTCCCGCCTCTCCCCACACCCACGGCTCTCAGATCTGCGTGTTCTCTCACCTCCACAGACCCACGGCTCTCAGATCTGTGTGTTCCCTCCTCTCCACAGGCCCATGGCTCTCAGATCTGCGTGTTCTCTCCTCTCCACAGGCCCACGGCTCTCAGATCTGCGTGTTCTCTCCTCTCCACAGGCCCACGGCTCTCAGATCTGTGTGTTCCCTCCTCCCCACAGACCCAAGGCTCTCAGATCTGCGTGTTCCCTCCTCTCCACAGACCCACGGCTCTCAGATCTGTGTGTTCCCTCCTCCCCACAGACCCACGGCTCTCAGATCTGCGTGTTCTCTCCTCTCCACAGGCCCACGGCTCTCAGATCTGCGTGTTCTCTCCTCTCCACAGGCCCACGGCTCTCAGATCTGTGTGTTCTCTCTTCTCCACAGACCCACGGCTCTCAGATCTGCGTGTTCTGTCCTCTCCACAGACCCACGGCTCTCAGATCCGCGTGTTCTCTCTTCTCCACAGGCCCACGGCTCTCAGATCTGCATGTACCCGCCTCTCCACAGACCCACGGCTCTCAGATCTGCGTGTTCCCTCCTCTCCACAGGCCCACGGCTCTCAGATCTGCGTGTTCTCTCCTCTCCACAGACCCACGGCTCTCAGATCTGCGTGTTCCCTCCTCTCCACAGGCCCATGGCTCTCAGATCTGCGTGTTCTCTCCTCTCCACAGGCCCATGGCTCTCAGATCTGCGTGTTCTCTCCTCTCCACAGACCCACGGCTCTCAGATCTGCATGTTCTCTCCTCTCCACAGGCCCACGGCTCTCAGATCTGCGTGTTCCTGCCTCTCCACAGACCCACGGCTCTCAGATCTGCGTGTTCTCTCCTCTCCACAGGCCCACGGCTCTCAGATCTGTGTGTTCTCTCCTCTCCATAGACCCACGGCTCTCAGATCTGCATGTTCTCTCCTCTCCACAGGCCCACGGCTCTCAGATCTGCGTGTTCCCTCCTCTCCACAGACCCACGGCTCTCAGATCTGCGTGTTCCCTCCTCTCCACAGGCCCACGGCTCTCAGATCTGCGTGTTCCCTCCTCTCCACAGGCCCACGGCTCTCAGATCTGAGTGTTCTCTCCTCTCCACAGGCCCACGGCTCTCAGATCTGCGTGTTCTCTCCTCTCCACAGACCCACGGCTCTCAGATCTGCGTGTTCTCTCCTCTCCACAGACCCACGGCTCTCAGATCTACGTGTTCCCTCCTCTCCACAGGCCCACGGCTCTCAGATCTGCGTGTTCCCGCCTCTCCACAGACCCACGGCTCTCAGATCTGCGTGTTCTCTCCTCTCCACAGACCCACGGCTCTCAGATCTGCGTGTTCTGTCCTCTCCACAGACCCATGGCTCTCAGATCCGCGTGTTCTCTCTTCTCCACAGGCCCACGGCTCTCAGATCTGCATGTTCCCTCCTCTCCACAGGCCCACGGCTCTCAGATCTGCTTGTTCTCTCCTCTCCACAGACCCACGGCTCTCAGATCTGCGTGTTCCCTCCTCTCCACAGGCCCATGGCTCTCAGATCTGCGTGTTCTCTCCTCTCCACAGGCCCATGGCTCTCAGATCTGAGTGTTCTCTCTTCTCCACAGACCCACGGCTCTCAGATCTGCGTGTTCTGTCCTCTCCACAGACCCACGGCTCTCAGATCTGCATGTTGCCTCCTCTCCACAGACCCACGGCTCTCAGATCTGGGTGTTCCCTCCTCTCCACAGGCCCACGGCTCTCAGATCTGGGTGTTCTCTCCTCTCCACAGACCCACGGCTCTCAGATCTGCGTGTTCCCTCCTCTCCACAGGCCCATGGCTCTCAGATCTGCGTGTTCTCTCCTCTCCACAGGCCCATGGCTCTCAGATCTGCGTGTTCTCTCCTCTCCACAGACCCACGGCTCTCAGATCTGCGTGTTCCCGCCTCTCCACAGACCCACGGCTCTCAGATCTGTGTGTTCTCTCCTCTCCACAGGCCCACGGCTCTCAGATCTGCGTGTTCCCGCCTCTCCACAGACCCACGGCTCTCAGATCTGCGTGTTCTCTCCTCTCCACAGGCCCACGGCTCTCAGATCTGCGTGTTCTCTCCACAGACACACGACTCTCAGATCTGCGTGTTCTCTCCTCTCCACAGGCCCACGGCTCTCAGATCTGCATGTTCTCTCCTCTCCACAGGCCCAGGGCTCTCAGATCTGTGTGTTCTCTCCTCTCCACAGGCCCACGGCTCTCAGATCTGCGTGTTCTCTCCTCTCCACAGGCCCACGGATCTCAGATCTGCGTGTTCTCTCCTCTCCACAGACCCACGGCTCTCAGATCTGCGTGTTCTCTCCTCTCCACAGGCCCACGGCTCTCAGATCTACATGTTCCCTCCTCTCCACAGGCCCACGGCTCTCAGATCTGCGTGTTCCCGCCTCTCCACAGACCCACGGCTCTCAGATCTGCGTGTTCTCTCCTCTCCACAGACCCACGGCTCTCAGATCTGCATGTTCTCTCCTCTCCACAGACCCACGGCTCTCAGATCGGCGTGTTCCCGCCTCTCCACAGGCCCACGGCTCTCAGATCTGCGTGTTCTCTCCTCTCCACAGGCCCACGGCTCTCAGATCTGCGTGTTCTCTCCTCTCCACAGGCCCACGGCTCTCAGATCTGTGTGTTCTCTCCTCTCCACAGGCCCACGGCTCTCAGATCTACGTGTTCCCTCCTCTCCACAGGCCCTCGGCTCTCAGATCTGCGTGTTCCCGCCTCTCCACAGACCCACGGATCTCAGATCTGCGTGTTCTCTCCTCTCCACAGGCCCATGGCTCTCAGATCTGTGTGTTCTCTCCTCTCCACAGGCCCACGGCTCTCAGATCTGCGTGTTCCCGCCTCTCCCCACACCCACGGCTCTCAGATCTGCGTGTTCTCTCACCTCCACAGACCCACGGCTCTCAGATCTGCGTGTTCCCTCCTCTCCACAGGCCCATGGCTCTCAGATCTGCGTGTTCTCTCCTCTCCACAGGCCCACGGCTCTCAGATCTGCATGTTCTCTCCTCTCCACAGGCCCACGGCTCTCAGATCTGCGTGTTCCCTCCTCTCCACAGGCCCATGGCTCTCAGATCTGCGTGTTCTCTCCTCTCCACAGGCCCACGGCTCTCAGATCTGTGTGTTCCCTCCTCCCCACAGACCCAAGGCTCTCAGATTTGCGTGTTCCCTCCTCTCCACAGACCCACGGATCTCAGATCTGTGTGTTCCCTCCTCCCCACAGACCCACGGCTCTCAGATCTGCGTGTTCTCTCCTCTCCACAGGCCCACGGCTCTCAGATCTGCGTGTTCTCTCCTCTCCACAGGCCCACGGCTCTCAGATCTGCGTGTTCTCTCTTCTCCACAGACCCACGGCTCTCAGATCTGCGTGTTCTGTCCTCTCCACAGACCCACGGCTCTCAGATCCGCGTGTTCTCTCTTCTCCACAGGCCCACGGCTCTCAGATCTGCATGTTCCCTCCTCTCCACAGGCCCATGGCTCTCAGATCTGCGTGTTCTCTCCTCTCTACAGGCCCATGGCTCTCAGATCTGCGTGTTCTCTCCTCTCCACAGACCCACGGCTCTCAGATCTGCGTGTTCTCTCCTCTCCACAGGCCCACGGCTCTCAGATCTGCGTGTTCCTGCCTCTCCACAGACCCACGGCTCTCAGATCTGCGTGTTCTCTCCTCTCCACAGGCCCACGGCTCTCAGATCTGTGTGTTCTCTCCTCTCCATAGACCCACGGCTCTCAGATCTGCATGTTCTCTCCTCTCCACAGGCCCACGGCTCTCAGATCTGCGTGTTCCCTCCTCTCCACAGACCCACGGCTCTCAGATCTGCGTGTTCCCTCCTCTCCACAGGCCCACGGCTCTGAGATCTACGTGTTTCCTCCTCTCCACAGGCCCACGGCTCTCAGATCTGCGTGTTCCTGCCTCTCCACAGACCCACGGCTCTCAGATCTGCGTGTTCTCTCCTCTCCACAGGCCCACGGCTCTCAGATCTGTGTGTTCTCTCCTCTCCACAGGCCCACGGCTCTCAGATCTGAGTGTTCTCTCCTCTCCACAGGCCCACGGCTCTCAGATCTGCGTGTTCTCTCCTCTCCACAGACCCACGGCTCTCAGATCTGCGTGTTCTCTCCTCTCCACAGACCCACGGCTCTCAGATCTACGTGTTCCCTCCTCTCCACAGGCCCACGGCTCTCAGATCTGCGTGTTCCCGCCTCTCCACAGACCCACGGCTCTCAGATCTGCGTGTTCTCTCCTCTCCACAGACCCACGGCTCTCAGATCTGCGTGTTCTGTCCTCTCCACAGAACCACGGCTCTCAGATCCGCGTGTTCTCTCTTCTCCACAGGCCCACGGCTCTCAGATCTGCATGTTCCCGCCTCTCCACAGACCCACGGCTCTCAGATCTGCGTGTTCCCTCCTCTCCACAGGCCCATGGCTCTCAGATCTGCGTGTTCTCTCCTCTCCACAGGCCCATGGCTCTCAGATCTGCGTGTTCTCTCTTCTCCACAGACCCACGGCTCTCAGATCTGCGTGTTCTGTCCTCTCCACAGACCCACGGCTGTCAGATCTACGTGTTCCCTCCTCTCCACAGGCCCACGGCTCTCAGATCTGCGTGTTCCCGCCTCTCCACAGACCCACGGCTCTCAGATCTGCGTGTTCCCGCCTCTCCACAGACCCACGGCTCTCAGATCTGCGTGTTCTCTCCTCTCCACAGACCCACGGCTCTCAGATCTGCGTGTTCTGTCCTCTCCACAGAACCACGGCTCTCAGATCCGCGTGTTCTCTCTTCTCCACAGGCCCACGGCTCTCAGATCTGCATGTTCCCGCCTCTCCACTGACCCATGGCTCTCAGATCTGCGTGTTCCCTCCTCTCCACAGGCCCACGGCTCTCAGATCTGCGTGTTCTCTCCTCTCCACAGACCCACGGCTCTCAGATCTGCGTGTTCTCTCCTCTCCACAGGCCCATGGCTCTCAGATCTGCGTGTTCCCTCCTCTCCACAGGACCATGGCTCTCAGATCTGCGTGTTCCCTCCTCTCCACAGGCCCACGGCTCTCAGATCTGCGTGTTCTCTCCTCTCCACAGACCCACGGCTCTCAGATCTGCGTGTTCCCTCCTCTCCACAGGCCCATGGCTCTCAGATCTGCGTGTTCTCTCCTCTCCACAGGCCCACGGCTCTCAGATCTGCGTGTTCCCGCCTCTCCCCACACCCACGGCTCTCAGATCTGCGTGTTCTCTCACCTCCACAGACCCACGGCTCTCAGATCTGCGTGTTCCCTCCTCCCCACAGACCCACGGCTCTCAGATCTGCGTGTTCTGTCCTCTCCACAGACCCACGGCTCTCAGATCCGCGTGTTCTCTCTTCTCCACAGGCCCACGGCTCTCAGATCTGCATGTTCCCGCCTCTCCACACACCCACGGCTCTCAGATCTGCGTGTTCCCTCCTCTCCACAGGCCCATGGCTCTCAGATCTGCGTGTTCTCTCCTCTCCACAGACCCATGGCTCTCAGATCTGCGTGTTCTCTCCTCTCCACAGACCCACGGCTCTCAGATCTGCATGTTCTCTCCTCTCCACAGGCCCACGGCTCTCAGATCTGCGTGTTCCTGCCTCTCCACAGACCCACGGCTCTCAGATCTGCATGTTCTCTCCTCTCCACAGGCCCACGGCTCTCAGATCTGCGTGTTCCCTCCTCCCCACAGACCCACGGCTCTCAGATCTGCGTGTTCTCTCCTCTCCACAGGCCCACGGCTCTCAGATCTGCGTGTTCTCTCCTCTCCACAGGCCCACGGCTCTCAGATCTGTGTGTTCTCTCTTCTCCACAGACCCACGGCTCTCAGATCTGCGTGTTCTGTCCTCTCCACAGACCCACGGCTCTCAGATCCGCGTGTTCTCTCTTCTCCACAGGCCCACGGCTCTCAGATCTGCATGTTCCCGCCTCTCCACAGACCCACGGCTCTCAGATCTGCGTGTTCCCTCCTCTCCACAGGCCCACGGCTCTCAGATCTGCGTGTTCTCTCCTCTCCACAGACCCACGGCTCTCAGATCTGCGTGTTCCCTCCTCTCCACAGGCCCATGGCTCTCAGATCTGCGTGTTCTCTCCTCTCCACAGGCCCACGGCTCTCAGATCTGCGTGTTCTCTCCTCTCCACAGACCCACGGCTCTCAGATCTGCATGTTTTCTCCTCTCCACAGGCCCACGGCTCTCAGATCTGCGTGTTCCTGCCTCTCCACAGACCCACGGCTCTCAGATCTGCGTGTTCTCTCCTCTCCACAGGCCCACGGCTCTCAGATCTGTGTGTTCTCTCCTCTCCATAGACCCACGGCTCTCAGATCTGCATGTTCTCTCCTCTCCACAGGCCCACGGCTCTCAGATCTGCGTGTTCCCTCCTCTCCACAGACCCACGGCTCTCAGATCTGCGTGTTCCCTCCTCTCCACAGGCCCACGGCTCTCAGATCTGCGTGTTCCCTCCTCTCCACAGGCCCACGGCTCTCAGATCTGAGTGTTCTCTCCTCTCCACAGGCCCACGGCTCTCAGATCTGAGTGTTCTCTCCTCTCCACAGACCCACGGCTCTCAGATCTGCGTGTTCTCTCCTCTCCACAGACCCACGGCTGTCAGATCTACGTGTTCCCTCCTCTCCACAGGCCCACGGCTCTCAGATCTGCGTGTTCCCGCCTCTCCACAGACCCACGGCTCTCAGATCTGCGTGTTCTCTCCTCTCCACAGACCCACGGCTCTCAGATCTGCGTGTTCTGTCCTCTCCACAGACCCACGGCTCTCAGATCCGCGTGTTCTCTCTTCTCCACAGGCCCACGGCTCTCAGATCTGCATGTTCCCGCCTCTCCACAGACCCACGGCTCTCATATCTGCGTGTTCCCTCCTCTCCACAGGCCCACGGCTCTCAGATCTGCGTGTTCTCTCCTCTCCACAGGCCCACGGCTCTCAGATCTGCATGTTCTCTCCTCTCCACAGGCCCACGGCTCTCAGATCTGCGTGTTCCCTCCTCTCCACAGGCCCATGGCTCTCAGATCTGCGTGTTCTCTCCTCTCCACAGGCCCACGGCTCTCAGATCTGTGTGTTCCCTCCTCCCCACAGACCCAAGGCTCTCAGATTTGCGTGTTCCCTCCTCTCCACAGACCCACGGCTCTCAGATCTGTGTGTTCCCTCCTCCCCACAGACCCACGGCTCTCAGATCTGCGTGTTCTCTCCTCTCCACAGGCCCACGGCTCTCAGATCTGCGTGTTCTCTCCTCTCCACAGGCCCACGGCTCTCAGATCTGCGTGTTCTCTCTTCTCCACAGACCCACGGCTCTCAGATCTGCGTGTTCTGTCCTCTCCACAGACCCACGGCTCTCAGATCCGCGTGTTCTCTCTTCTCCACAGGCCCACGGCTCTCAGATCTGCATGTTCCCTCCTCTCCACAGGCCCATGGCTCTCAGATCTGCGTGTTCTCTCCTATCCACAGGCCCATGGCTCTCAGATCTGCGTGTTCTCTCCTCTCCACAGACCCACGGCTCTCAGATCTGCGTGTTCTCTCCTCTCCACAGGCCCACGGCTCTCAGATCTGCGTGTTCCTGCCTCTCCACAGACCCACGGCTCTCAGATCTGCGTGTTCTCTCCTCTCCACAGGCCCACGGCTCTCAGATCTGTGTGTTCTCTCCTCTCCATAGACCCACGGCTCTCAGATCTGCATGTTCTCTCCTCTCCACAGGCCCACGGCTCTCAGATCTGCGTGTTCCCTCCTCTCCACAGACCCACGGCTCTCAGATCTGCGTGTTCCCTCCTCTCCACAGGCCCACGGCTCTGAGATCTACGTGTTTCCTCCTCTCCACAGGCCCACGGCTCTCAGATCTGCGTGTTCCTGCCTCTCCACAGACCCACGGCTCTCAGATCTGCGTGTTCTCTCCTCTCCACAGGCCCACGGCTCTCAGATCTGTGTGTTCTCTCCTCTCCACAGGCCCACGGCTCTCAGATCTGAGTGTTCTCTCCTCTCCACAGGCCCACGGCTCTCAGATCTGCGTGTTCTCTCCTCTCCACAGACCCACGGCTCTCAGATCTGAGTGTTCTCTCCTCTCCACAGACCCACGGCTCTCAGATCTGCGTGTTCCCTCCTCTCCACAGGCCCATGGCTCTCAGATCTGCGTGTTCTCTCCTCTCCACAGGCCCACGGCTCTCAGATCTGCGTGTTCCCGCCTCTCCCCACACCCACGGCTCTCAGATCTGCGTGTTCTCTCACCTCCACAGACCCACGGCTCTCAGATCTGCGTGTTCCCTCCTCCCCACAGACCCACGGCTCTCAGATCTGCGTGTTCTGTCCTCTCCACAGACCCACGGCTCTCAGATCCGCGTGTTCTCTCTTCTCCACAGGCCCACGGCTCTCAGATCTGCATGTTCCCGCCTCTCCACACACCCACGGCTCTCAGATCTGCGTGTTCCCTCCTCTCCACAGGCCCATGGCTCTCAGATCTGCGTGTTCTCTCCTCTCCACAGACCCATGGCTCTCAGATCTGCGTGTTCTCTCCTCTCCACAGACCCACGGCTCTCAGATCTGCATGTTCTCTCCTCTCCACAGGCCCACGGCTCTCAGATCTGCGTGTTCCTGCCTCTCCACAGACCCACGGCTCTCAGATCTGCGTGTTCTCTCCTCTCCACAGGCCCATGGCTCTCAGATCTGCGTGTTCTCTCCTCTCCACAGACCCACGGCTCTCAGATCTGCATGTTCTCTCCTCTCCACAGGCCCACGGCTCTCAGATCTGCGTGTTCCTGCCTCTCCACAGACCCACGGCTCTCAGATCTGCGTGTTCTCTCCTCTCCACAGGCCCACGGCTCTCAGATCTGTGTGTTCTCTCCTCTCCACAGACCCACGGCTCTCAGATCTGCATGTTCTCTCCTCTCCACAGGCCCACGGCTCTCAGATCTGCGTGTTCCCTCCTCCCCACAGACCCACGGCTCTCAGATCTGCGTGTTCTCTCCTCTCCACAGGCCCACGGCTCTCAGATCTGCGTGTTCTCTCCTCTCCACAGGCCCACGGCTCTCAGATCTGTGTGTTCTCTCTTCTCCACAGACCCACGGCTCTCAGATCTGCGTGTTCTGTCCTCTCCACAGACCCACGGCTCTCAGATCCGCGTGTTCTCTCTTCTCCACAGGCCCACGGCTCTCAGATCTGCATGTTCCCGCCTCTCCACAGACCCACGGCTCTCAGATCTGCGTGTTCCCTCCTCTCCACAGGCCCACGGCTCTCAGATCTGCGTGTTCTCTCCTCTCCACAGACCCACGGCTCTCAGATCTGCGTGTTCCCTCCTCTCCACAGGCCCATGGCTCTCAGATCTGCGTGTTCTCTCCTCTCCACAGGCCCACAGCTCTCAGATCTGCGTGTTCTCTCCTCTCCACAGACCCACGGCTCTCAGATCTGCGTGTTTTCTCCTCTCCACAGGCCCACGGCTCTCAGATCTGCGTGTTCCTGCCTCTCCACAGACCCACGGCTCTCAGATCTGCGTGTTCTCTCCTCTCCACAGGCCCACGGCTCTCAGATCTGTGTGTTCTCTCCTCTCCATAGACCCACGGCTCTCAGATCTGCATGTTCTCTCCTCTCCACAGGCCCACGGCTCTCAGATCTGCGTGTTCCCTCCTCTCCACAGACCCACGGCTCTCAGATCTGCGTGTTCCCTCCTCTCCACAGGCCCACGGCTCTCAGATCTGCGTGTTCCCTCCTCTCCACAGGCCCACGGCTCTCAGATCTGAGTGTTCTCTCCTCTCCACAGGCCCACGGCTCTCAGATCTGAGTGTTCTCTCCTCTCCACAGACCCACGGCTCTCAGATCTGCGTGTTCTCTCCTCTCCACAGACCCACGGCTGTCAGATCTACGTGTTCCCTCCTCTCCACAGGCCCACGGCTCTCAGATCTGCGTGTTCCCGCCTCTCCACAGACCCACGGCTCTCAGATCTGCGTGTTCTCTCCTCTCCACAGACCCACGGCTCTCAGATCTGCGTGTTCTGTCCTCTCCACAGACCCACGGCTCTCAGATCCGCGTGTTCTCTCTTCTCCACAGGCCCACGGCTCTCAGATCTGCATGTTCCCGCCTCTCCACAGACCCACGGCTCTCATATCTGCGTGTTCCCTCCTCTCCACAGGCCCACGGCTCTCAGATCTGCGTGTTCTCTCCTCCCCACAGACCCACGGCTCTCAGATCTGCGTGTTCCCTCCTCTCCACAGGCCCATGGCTCTCAGATCTGCGTGTTCTCTCCTCTCCACAGGCCCATGGCTCTCAGATCTGCGTGTTCTCTCTTCTCCACAGACCCACGGCTCTCAGATCTGCGTGTTCCCTCCTCTCCACAGGCCCATGGCTCTCAGATCTGCATGTTCTCTCCTCTCCACAGGCCCACGGCTCTCAGATCTGCATGTTCTCTCCTCTCCACAGGCCCACGGCTCTCAGATCTGCGTGTTCCCTCCTCTACACAGGCCCATGGCTCTCAGATCTGCGTGTTCTCTCCTCTCCACAGGCCCACGGCTCTCAGATCTGTGTGTTCCCTCCTCCCCACAGACCCAAGGCTCTCAGATCTGCGTGTTCCCTCCTCTCCACAGACCCACGGCTCTCAGATCTACGTGTTCCCTCCTCTCCACAGGCCCACGGCTCTCAGATCTGCGTGTTCCCGCCTCTCCACAGACCCACGGCTCTCAGATCTGCGTGTTCTCTCCTCTCCACAGACCCACGGCTCTCAGATCTGTGTGTTCTGTCCTCTCCACAGACCCACGGCTCTCAGATCCGCGTGTTCTCTCCTCTCCACAGGCCCACGGCTCTCAGATCTGCGTGTTCTCTCCTCTCCACAGGCCCATGGCTCTCAGATCTGCGTGTTCTCTCTTCTCCACAGACCCACGGCTCTCAGATCTGCGTGTTCTGTCCTCTCCACAGACCCACGGCTCTCAGATACGCGTGTTCTCTCTTCTCCACAGGCCCACGGCTCTCAGATCTGCATGTTCCCGCCTCTCCACAGACCCACGGCTCTCAGATCTGGGTGTTCCCTCCTCTCCACAGGCCCACGGCTCTCAGATCTGCGTGTTCTCTCCTCTCCACAGACCCACGGCTCTCAGATCTGCGTGTTCCCTCCTCTCCACAGGCCCATGGCTCTCAGATCTGCGTGTTCTCTCCTCTCCACAGGCCCATGGCTCTCAGATCTGCGTGTTCTCTCCTCTCCACAGACCCAAGGCTCTCAGATCTGCGTGTTCCCGCCTCTCCACAGACCCACGGCTCTCAGATCTGTGTGTTCTCTCCTCTCCACAGGCCCACGGCTCTCAGATCTGCGTGTTCCCGCCTCTCCACAGACCCACGGCTCTCAGATCTGCGTGTTCTCTCCTCTCCACAGGCCCACGGCTCTCAGATCTGCGTGTTCTCTCCACAGACACACGACTCTCAGATCTGCGTGTTCTCTCCTCTCCACAGGCCCACGGCTCTCAGATCTGCATGTTCTCTCCTCTCCACAGGCCCACGGCTCTCAGATCTCCCTGTTCTCTCCTCTCCACAGGCCCACGGCTCTCAGATCTGCGTGTTCTCTCCTCTCCACAGGCCCACGGATCTCAGTTCTGCGTGTTCTCTCCTCTCCACAGACCCACGGCTCTCAGATCTGCGTGTTCTCTCCTCTCCACAGGCCCACGGCTCTCAGATCTACGTGTTCCCTCCTCTCCACAGGCCCACGGCTCTCAGATCTGCGTGTTCCCGCCTCTCCACAGACCCACGGCTCTCAGATCTGCGTGTTCTCTCCTCTCCACAGACCCACGGCTCTCAGATCTGCATGTTCTCTCCTCTCCACAGACCCACGGCTCTCAGATCGGCGTGTTCTCGCCTCTCCACAGGCCCACGGCTCTCAGATCTGCGTGTTCTCTCCTCTCCACAGGCCCACGGCTCTCAGATCTGCGTGTTCTCTCCTCTCCACAGGCCCACGGCTCTCAGATCTGTGTGTTGTCTCCTCTCCACAGGCCCATGGCTCTCAGATCTACGTGTTCCCTCCTCTCCACAGGCCCTTGGCTCTCAGATCTGCGTGTTCCCGCCTCTCCACAGACCCACGGATCTCAGATCTGCGTGTTCTCTCCTCTCCACAGGCCCATGGCTCTCAGATCTGTGTGTTCTCTCCTCTCCACAGGCCCACGGCTCTCAGATCTGCGTGTTCCCGCCTCTCCCCACACCCACGGCTCTCAGATCTGCGTGTTCTCTCACCTCCACAGACCCACGGCTCTCAGATCTGCGTGTTCCCTCCTCTCCACAGGCCCATGGCTCTCAGATCTGCGTGTTCTCTCCTCTCCACAGGCCCACGGCTCTCAGATCTGCGTGTTCTCTCCTCTCCACAGGCCCACGGCTCTCAGATCTGCGTGTTCCCTCCTCTCCACAGGCCCATGGCTCTCAGATCTGCGTGTTCTCTCCTCTCCACAGGCCCACGGCTCTCAGATCTGTGTGTTCCCTCCTCCCCACAGACCCAAGGCTCTCAGATTTGCGTGTTCCCTCCTCTCCACAGACCCACGGCTCTCAGATCTGTGTGTTCCCTCCTCCCCACAGACCCACGGCTCTCAGATCTGCGTGTTCTCTCCTCTCCACAGGCCCACGGCTCTCAGATCTGCGTGTTCTCTCCTCTCCACAGGCCCACGGCTCTCAGATCTGCGTGTTCTCTCTTCTCCACAGACCCACGGCTCTCAGATCTGCGTGTTCTGTCCTGTCCACAGACCCACGGCTCTCAGATCCGCGTGTTCTCTCTTCTCCACAGGCCCACGGCTCTCAGATCTGCATGTTCCCGCCTCTCCACAGACCCACGGCTCTCAGATCTGCGTGTTCCCTCCTCTCCACAGGCCCACGGCTCTCAGATCTGCGTGTTCTCTCCTCTCCACAGACCCACGGCTCTCAGATCTGCGTGTTCCCTCCTCTCCACAGGCCCATGGCTCTCAGATCTGCGTGTTCTCTCCTCTCCACAGGCCCATGGCTCTCAGATCTGCGTGTTCTCTCTTCTCCACAGACCCACGGCTCTCAGATCTGCGTGTTCTGTCCTCTCCACAGACCCACGGCTCTCAGATCCGCGTGTTCTCTCTTCTCCACAGGCCCACGGCTCTCAGATCTGCATGTTCCCGCCTCTCCACAGACCCACGGCTCTCAGATCTGGGTGTTCCCTCCTCTCCACAGGCCCACGGCTCTCAGATCTGCGTGTTCTCTCCTCTCCACAGACCCACGGCTCTCAGATCTGCGTGTTCCCTCCTCTCCACAGGCCCATGGCTCTCAGATCTGCGTGTTCTCTCCTCTCCACAGGCCCATGGCTCTCAGATCTGCGTGTTCTCTCCTCTCCACAGACCCACGGCTCTCAGATCTGCGTGTTCCCGCCTCTCCACAGACCCACGGCTCTCAGATCTGTGTGTTCTCTCCTCTCCACAGGCCCACGGCTCTCAGATCTGCGTGTTCCCGCCTCTCCACAGACCCACGGCTCTCAGATCTGCGTGTTCTCTCCTCTCCACAGGCCCATGGCTCTCAGATCTGCGTGTTCTCTCCACAGACAGACGACTCTCAGATCTGCGTGTTCTCTCCTCTCCACAGGCCCACGGCTCTCAGATCTGCATGTTCTCTCCTCTCCACAGGCCCACGGCTCTCAGATCTCCCTGTTCTCTCCTCTCCACAGGCCCACGGCTCTCAGATCTGCGTGTTCTCTCCTCTCCACAGGCCCACGGATCTCAGATCTGCGTGTTCTCTCCTCTCCACAGACCCACGGCTCTCAGATCTGCGTGTTCTCTCCTCTCCACAGGCCCACGGCTCTCAGATCTACGTGTTCCCTCCTCTCCACAGGCCCACGGCTCTCAGATCTGCGTGTTCCCGCCTCTCCACAGACCCACGGCTCTCAGATCTGCATGTTCTCTCCTCTCCACAGACCCACGGCTCTCAGATCTGCATGTTCTCTCCTCTCCACAGACCCACGGCTCTCAGATCGGCGTGTTCCCGCCTCTCCACAGGCCCACGGCTCTCAGATCTGCGTGTTCTCTCCTCTCCACAGGCCCACGGCTCTCAGATCTGCGTGTTCTCTCCTCTCCACAGGTCCACGGCTCTCAGATCTGTGTGTTCTCTCCTCTCCACAGGCCCACGGCTCTCAGATCTACGTGTTCCCTCCTCTCCACAGGCCCTCGGCTCTCAGATCTGCGTGTTCCCGCCTCTCCACAGACCCACGGATCTCAGATCTGCGTGTTCTCTCCTCTCCACAGGCCCATGGCTCTCAGATCTGTGTGTTCTCTCCTCTCCACAGGCCCACGGCTCTCAGATCTGCGTGTTCCCGCCTCTCCCCACACCCACGGCTCTCAGATCTGCGTGTTCTCTCACCTCCACAGACCCACGGCTCTCAGATCTGCGTGTTCCCTCCTCTCTACAGGCCCATGGCTCTCAGATCTGCGTGTTCTCTCCTCTCCACAGGCCCACGGCTCTCAGATCTGCATGTTCTCTCCTCTCCACAGGCCCACGGCTCTCAGATCTGCGTGTTCCCTCCTCTCCACAGGCCCATGGCTCTCAGATCTGCGTGTTCTCTCCTCTCCACAGGCCCACGGCTCTCAGATCTGTGTGTTCCCTCCTCCCCACAGACCCAAGGCTCTCAGATCTGCGTGTTCCCTCCTCTCCACAGACCCACGGCTCTCAGATCTGTGTGTTCCCTCCTCCCCACAGACCCACGGCTCTCAGATCTGCATGTTCTCTCCTCTCCACAGGCCCACGGCTCTCAGATCTGCGTGTTCTCTCCTCTCCACAGGCCCACGGCTCTCAGATCTGCGTGTTCTCTCTTCTCCACAGACCCACGGCTCTCAGATCTGCGTGTTCTGTCCTCTCCACAGACCCACGGCTCTCAGATCCGCGTGTTCTCTCTTCTCCACAGGCCCAAGCTCTCAGATCTGCATGTTCCCGCCTCTCCACAGACCCACGGCTCTCAGATCTGCGTGTTCTCTCCTCTCCACAGGCCCACGGCTCTCAGATCTGCGTGTTCTCTCCTCTCCACAGACCCACGGCTCTCAGATCTGCGTGTTCCCTCCTCTCCACAGGCCCATGGCTCTCAGATCTGCGTGTTCTCTCCTCTCCACAGGCCCATGGCTCTCAGATCTGCGTGTTCTCTCCTCTCCACAGACCCACGGCTCTCAGATCTGCATGTTCTCTCCTCTCCACAGACCCACGGCTCTCAGATCTGCGTGTTCCTGCCTCTCCACAGACCCACGGCTCTCAGATCTGCGTGTTCTCTCCTCTCCACAGGCCCACGGCTCTCAGATCTGTGTGTTCTCTCCTCTCCACAGGCCCACGGCTCTCAGATCTGAGTGTTCTCTCCTCTCCACAGGCCCACGGCTCTCAGATCTGCGTGTTCTCTCCTCTCCACAGACCCACGGCTCTCAGATCTGCGTGTTCTCTCCTGTCCACAGACCCATGGCTCTCAGATCTACGTGTTCCCTCCTCTCCACAGGCCCACGGCTCTCAGATCTGCGTGTTCCCGCCTCTCCACAGACCCACGGCTCTCAGATGTGCGTGTTCTCTCCTCTCCACAGACCCACGGCTCTCAGATCTGCGTGTTCTGTCCTCTCCACAGACCCACGGCTCTCAGATCCGCGTGTTCTCTCTTCTCCACAGGCCACGGCTCTCAGATCTGCATGTTCCCGCCTCTCCACAGACCCACGGCTCTCAGATCTGCGTGTTCCCTCCTCTCCACAGGCCCACGGCTCTCAGATCTGCGTGTTCTCTCCTCTCCACAGACCCACGGCTCTCAGATCTGCGTGTTCCCTCCTCTCCACAGGCCCATGGCTCTCAGATCTGCGTGTTCCCTCCTCTCCACAGGCCCATGGCTCTCAGATCTGCGTGTTCTCTCTTCTCCACAGACCCACGGCTCTCAGATCTGCGTGTTCTCTCTTCTCCACAGACCCACGGCTCTCAGATCTGCGTGTTCTGTCCTCTCCACAGACCCACGGCTCTCAGATCCTCGTGTTCTCTCTTCTCCACAGACCCACGGTTCTCAGATCTGCGTGTTCCCTCCTCTCCACAGGCCCACGGCTCTCAGATCTGCGTGTTCTCTCCTCTCCACAGACCCACGGCTCTCAGATCTGCGTGTTCCCTCCTCTCCACAGACCCATGGCTCTCAGATCTGCGTGTTCTCTCCTCTCCACAGGCCCACGGCTCTCAGATCTGCGTGTTCTCTCCTCTCCACAGACCCACGGCTCTCAGATCTGCGTGTTCTCTCCTCTCCACAGACCCACGGCTCTCAGATCTGCGTGTTCTCTCCTCTCCACAGACCCACGGCTCTCAGATCTGCGTGTTCCCTCCTCTCCACAGACCCACGGCTCTCAGATCTGCGTGTTCCCTCCTCTCCACAGACCCACGGCTCTCAGATCTACGTGTTCCCTCCTCTCCACAGGCCCACGGCTCTCAGATCTGCGTGTTCCTGCCTCTCCACAGACCCACGGCTCTCAGATCTGCGTGTTCTCTCCTCTCCACAGGCCCACGGCTCTCAGATCTGTGTGTTCTCTCCTCTCCACAGGCCCACGGCTCTCAGATCTGTGTGTTCTCTCCTCTCCACAGTCCCACGGCTCTCAGATCTGAGTGTTCTCTCCTCTCCACAGACCCACGGCTCTCAGATCTGCGTGTTCTCTCCTCTCCACAGACCCACGGCTCTCAGATCTGCGTGTTCTCTCCTCTCCACAGACCCACGGCTCTCAGATCTACGTGTTCCCTCCTCTCCACAGGCCCACGGCTCTCAGATCTGCGTGTTCCCGCCTCTCCACAGACCCACGGCTCTCAGATCTGCGTGTTCTCTCCTCTCCACAGACCCACGGCTCTCAGATCTGCGTGTTCTGTCCTCTCCACAGACCCACGGCTCTCAGATCCGCGTGTTCTCTCTTCTCCACAGGCCCACGGCTCTCAGATCTGCATGTTCCCGCCTCTCCACAGACCCACGGCTCTCAGATCTGCGTGTTCCCTCCTCTCCACAGGCCCATGGCTCTCAGATCTGCGTGTTCTCTCCTCTCCACAGGCCCATGGCTCTCAGATCTGCGTGTTCTCTCTTCTCCACAGACCCACGGCTCTCAGATCTGCGTGTTCTGTCCTCTCCACAGACCCACGGCTCTCAGACCGCTTGTTCTCTCTTCTCCCACAGGCCCACGGCTCTCAGATCTGCATGTTCCCCGCCTCTCCACAGACCCACGGCTCTCAGATCTGTGTGTTCCCTCCTCTCCACAGGCCCACGGCTCTCAGATCTGCGTGTTCTCTCCTCTCCACAGACCCACGGCTCTCAGATCTGCGTGTTCCCTCCTCTCCACAGGCCCATGGCTCTCAGATCTGCGTGTTCTCTCCTCTCCACAGGCCCATGGCTCAAAGATCTGCGTATTCTCTCCTCTCCACAGACCCACGGCTCTCAGATCTGCATGTTCTCTCCTCTCCACAGCCCACGGCTCTCAGATCTGCGTGTTCCTGCCTCTCCACAGACCCACGGCTCTCAGATCTGCGTGTTCCCTCCTGTCCACAGGCCCACGGCTCTCAGATCGGCGTGTTCCCTCCTCTCCACAGGCCCACGGCTCTCAGATCTGAGTGTTCTCTCCTCTCCACAGGCCCACGGCTCTCAGATCTGCGTGTTCTCTCCTCTCCACAGACCCACGGCTCTCAGATCTGCGTGTTCTCTCCTCTCCACAGACCCACGGCTCTCAGATCTGCGTGTTCTCTCCTCTCCACAGGCCCACGGCTCTCAGATCTGCGTGTTCCCGCCTCTCCACAGGCCCACGGCTCTCAGATCTGCGTGTTCTCTCCTCTCCACAGGCCCACGGCTCTCAGATCTACGTGTTCCCTCCTCTCCATAGGCCCACGGCTCTCAGATCTGCGTGTTCCCGCCTCTCCACAGACCCACGGCTCTCAGATCTGCGTGTTCTCTCCTCTCCACAGACCCACGGCTCTCAGATCTGCGTGTTCTCTCCTCTCCACAGACCCATGGCTCTCAGATCTGCGTGTTCTCTCCTCTCCACAGACCCACGGCTCTCAGATCTGCTTGTTCCCGCCTCTCTACAGGCCCACGGCTCTCAGATCTGCGTGTTCTCTCCTCTCCACAGGCCCACGGCTCTCAGATCTGCGTGTTCCCGCCTCTCCCCACACCCACGGCTCTCAGATCTGCGTGTTCTCTCACCTCCACAGACCCACGGCTCTCAGATCTGCGTGTTCCCTCCTCTCCACAGGCCCACGGCTCTCAGATCTGCGTGTTCCCTCCTCTACACAGACCCACGGCTCTCAGATCTGCGTGTTCTCTCCTCTCCACAGGCCCACGGCTCTCAGATCTGCGTGTTCTCTCCTCTCCACAGACACACGGCTCTCAGATCTGCGTGTTCTCTACTAGCCACAGACCCACGGCTCTCAGATCTGCGTGTTCCCTCCTCTCCACAGACCCACGGCCCTCAGATCTGCATGTTCTCTCCTCTCCACAGGCCCACGGCTCTCAGATCTGCGTGTTCCCGCCTCTCCACAGACCCACGGCTCTCAGATCTGCGTGTTCTCTCCTCTCCACAGGCCCACGGCTCTCAGATCTACGTGTTCCCTCCTCTCCACAGGCCCTCGGCTCTCAGATCTGCGTGTTCCCGCCTCTCCACAGACCCACGGATCTCAGATCTGCGTGTTCTCTCCTCTCCACAGGCCCATGGCTCTCAGATCTGTGTGTTCTCTCCTCTCCACAGGCCCACGGCTCTCAGATCTGCGTGTTCCCCGCCTCTCCCCACACCCACGGCTCTCAGATCTGCGTGTTCTCTCACCTCCACAGACCCACGGCTCTCAGATCTGCGTGTTCCCTCCTCTCCACAGGCCCATGGCTCTCAGATCTGCGTGTTCTCTCCTCTCCACAGGCCCACGGCTCTCAGATCTGCATGTTCTCTCCTCTCCACAGGCCCACGGCTCTCAGATCTGCGTGTTCCCTCCTCTCCACAGGCCCATGGCTCTCAGATCTGCGTGTTCTCTCCTCCCCACAGCCCACGGCTCTCAGATCTGTGTGTTCCCTCCTCCCCACAGACCCAAGGCTCTCAGATCTGCGTGTTCCCTCCTCTCCACAGACCCACGGCTCTCAGATCTGTGTGTTCCCTCCTCCCCACAGACCCACGGCTCTCAGATCGGCGTGTTCTCTCCTCTCCACAGGCCCACGGCTCTCAGATCTGCGTGTTCTCTCCTCTCCACAGGCCCACGGCTCTCAGATCTGCGTGTTCTCTCTTCTCCACAGACCCACGGCTCTCAGATCTGCGTGTTCTGTCCTCTCCACAGACCCACGGCTCTCAGATCCGCGTGTTCTGTCTTCTCCACAGGCCCACGGCTCTCAGATCTGCATGTTCCCGCCTCTCCACAGACCCACGGCTCTCAGATCTGCGTGTTCCCTCCTCTCCACAGGCCCACGGCTCTCAGATCTGCGTGTTCTCTCTTCTCCACAGACCCACGGCTCTCAGATCTGCGTGTTCCCTCCTCTCCACAGGCCCATCGCTCTCAGATCTGCGTGTTCTCTCCTCTCCACAGGCCCACGGCTCTCAGATCTGCGTGTTCTCTCCTCTCCACAGACCCACGGCTCTCAGATCTGCATGTTCTCTCCTCTCCACAGGCCCACGGCTCTTAGATCTTCGTGTTCCTGCCTCCCCACAGACCCACGGCTCTCAGATCTGCGTGTTCTCTCCTCTCCACAGGCCCATGGCTCTCAGATCTGTGTGTTCTCTCCTCTCCATAGACCCACGGCTCTCAGATCTGCATGTTCTCTCCTCTCCACAGGCCCACGGCTCTCAGATCTGCGTGTTCCTGCCTCTCCACAGACCCACGGCTCTCAGATCTGCGTGTTCCCTCCTCTCCACAGGCCCACGGCTCTCAGATCTACGTGTTCCCTCCTCTCCACAGGCCCACGGCTCTCAGATCTGCGTGTTCCTGCCTCTCCACAGACCCACGGCTCTCAGATCTGCGTGTTCTCTCCTCTCCACAGGCACACGGCTCTCAGATCTGTGTGTTCTCTCCTCTCCACAGGCCCATGGCTCTCAGATCTGAGTGTTCTCTCCTCTCCACAGGCCCACGGCTCTCAGATCTGCGTGTTCTCTCCTCTCCACAGACCCACGGCTCTCAGATCTGCGTGTTCTCTCCTCTCCACAGACCCACGGCTCTCAGATCTACGTGTTCCCTCCTCTCCACAGGCCCACGGCTCTCATATCTGCGTGTTCCCGCCTCTCCACAGACCCACGGCTCTCAGATCTGTGTGTTCTCTCCTCTCCACAGACCCACGGCTCTCAGATCTGCGTGTTCTGTCCTCTCCACAGACCCACGGCTCTCAGATCCGCGTGTTCTCTCTTCTCCACAGGCCCACGGCTCTCAGATCTGCATGTTCCCGCCTCTCCACAGACCCACGGCTCTCAGATCTGCGTGTTCCCTCCTCTCCACAGGCCCACGGCTCTCAGATCTGCGTGTTCTCTCCTCTCCACAGACCCACGGCTCTCAGATCTGCGTGTTCCCTCCTCTCCACAGGCCCATGGCTCTCAGATCTGCGTGTTCTCTCCTCTCCACAGGCCCATGGCTCTCAGATCTGCGTGTTCTCTCTTCTCCACAGACCCACGGCTCTCAGATCTGCGTGTTCTGTCCTCTCCACAGACCCACGGCTCTCAGATCCGCGTGTTCTCTCTTCTCCACAGGCCCACGGCTCTCAGATCTGCATGTTCCCACCTCTCCACAGACCCACGGCTCTCAGATCTGCGTGTTCTCTCCTCTCCACAGACCCACGGCTCTCAGATCTGCGTGTTCTCTCCTCTCCACAGGCCCATGGCTCTCAGATCTGCGTGTTCTCTCCTCTCCACAGGCCCACGGCTCTCAGATCTGCGTGTTCCCTCCTCTCCACAGACCCACGGCTCTCAGATCTGCGTGTTCCCTCCTCTCCACAGGCCCACGGCTCTCAGATCTGCGTGTTCCCTCCTCTCCACAGGCCCATGGCTCTCTGATCTGCGTGTTCTCTCCTCTCCACAGGCCCATGGCTCTCAGATCTGCGTGTTCTCTCCTCTCCACAGACCCACGGCTCTCAGATCTGCGTGTTCCCTCCTCTCCACAGGCCCACGTCTCTCAGATCTGCGTGTTCTCTCCTCTCCACAGACCCACGGCTCTCAGATCTGCGTGTTCCCTCCTCTCCACAGGCCCATGGCTCTCAGATCTGCGTGTTCTCTCCTCTCCACAGGCCCATGGCTCTCAGATCTGCGTGTTCTCTCCTCTCCACAGACCCACGGCTCTCAGATCTGCATGTTCTCTCCTCTCCACAGGCCCACGGCTCTCAGATCTGCGTGTTCCTGCCTCTCCACAGACCCACGGCTCTCAGATCTGCGTGTTCCCTCCTCTCCACAGGCCCACGGCTCTCAGATCTGCGTGTTCCCTCCTCTCCACATGCCCACGGCTCTCAGATCTGAGTGTTCTCTCCTCTCCACAGGCCCACGGCTCTCAGATCTGCGTGTTCTCTCCTCTCCACAGGCCCACGGCTCTCAGATCTGCGTGTTCTCTCCTCTCCACAGACCCACGGCTCTCACATCTGCGTGTTCTCTCCTCTCCACAGGCCCACGGCTCTCAGATCTGCGTGTTCCCGCCTCTCCACAGGCCCACGGCTCTCAGATCTGCGTGTTCTCTCCTCTCCACAGGCCCACGGCTCTCAGATCTACGTGTTCCCTCCTCTCCACAGGCCCACGGCTCTCAGATCTGCGTGTTCTCTCCTCTCCACAGGCCCATGGCTCTCAGATCTGTGTGTTGTCTCCTCTCCACAGGCCCACGGCTCTCAGATCTGCGTGTTCCCGCCTCTCCCCACACCACGGCTCTCAGATCTGCGTGTTCTCTCACCTCCACAGACCCAGGGCTCTCAGATCTGCGTGTTCCCTCCTCTCCACAGGCCCACGGCTCTCAGATCTGCATGTTCTCTCCTCTCCACAGGCCCACGGCTCAGATCTGCCTGTTCTCTCCTCTCCACAGACCCACGGCTCTCAGATCTGCGTGTTCCCTCCTCTCCACAGACCACGGCTCTCAGATCTGCGTGTTCTCTACTCTCCACAGACCCACGGCTCTCAGATCTGCGTGTTCCCTCCTCTCCACAGACCCACGGCCCTCAGATCTGCATGTTCTCTCCTCTCCACAGGCCCACGGCTCTCAGATCTGCGTGTTCCCTCCTCTCCACAGAACCACGGCTCTCAGATCTGCGTGTTCCCTCCTCTCCACAGGCCCACGGCTCTCAGATCTACGTGTTCCCTCCTCTCCACAGGCCCACGGCTCTCAGATCTGCGTGTTCCTGCCTCTCCACAGACCCACGGCTCTCAGATCTGCGTGTTCTCTCCTCTCCACAGGCCCACGGCTCTCAGATTTGCGTGTTCCCTCCTCTCCACAGACCCACGGCTCTCAGATCTGTGTGTTCCCTCCTCCCCCACAGACCCACGGCTCTCAGATCTGCGTGTTCTCTCCTCTCCACAGGCCCACGGCTCTCAGATCTGCGTGTTCTCTCCTCTCCACAGGCCCACGGCTCTCAGATCTGCGTGTTCTCTCTTCTCCACAGACCCACGGCTCTCAGATCTGCGTGTTCTGTCCTGTCCACAGACCCACGGCTCTCAGATCCGCGTGTTCTCTCTTCTCCACAGGCCCACGGCTCTCAGATCTGCATGTTCCCCGCCTCTCCACAGACCCACGGCTCTCAGATCTGCGTGTTCCCTCCTCTCCACAGGCCCACGGCTCTCAGATCTGCGTGTTCTCTCCTCTCCACAGACCCACGGCTCTCAGATCTGCGTGTTCCCTCCTCTCCACAGGCCCATGGCTCTCAGATCTGCGTGTTCTCTCCTCTCCACAGGCCCATGGCTCTCAGATCTGCGTGTTCTCTCTTCTCCACAGACCCACGGCTCTCAGATCTGCGTGTTCTGTCCTCTCCACAGACCCACGGCTCTCAGATCCGCGTGTTCTCTCTTCTCCACAGGCCCACGGCTCTCAGATCTGCATGTTCCCGCCTCTCCACAGACCCACGGCTCTCAGATCTGGGTGTTCCCTCCTCTCCACAGGCCCACGGCTCTCAGATCTGCGTGTTCTCTCCTCTCCACAGACCCACGGCTCTCAGATCTGCGTGTTCCCTCCTCTCCACAGGCCCATGGCTCTCAGATCTGCGTGTTCTCTCCTCTCCACAGGCCCATGGCTCTCAGATCTGCGTGTTCTCTCCTCTCCACAGACCCACGGCTCTCAGATCTGCGTGTTCCCGCCTCTCCACAGACCCACGGCTCTCAGATCTGTGTGTTCTCTCCTCTCCACAGGCCCACGGCTCTCAGATCTGCGTGTTCCCGCCTCTCCACAGACCCACGGCTCTCAGATCTGCGTGTTCTCTCCTCTCCACAGGCCCATGGCTCTCAGATCTGCGTGTTCTCTCCACAGACAGACGACTCTCAGATCTGCGTGTTCTCTCCTCTCCACAGGCCCACGGCTCTCAGATCTGCATGTTCTCTCCTCTCCACAGGCCCACGGCTCTCAGATCTCCCTGTTCTCTCCTCTCCACAGGCCCACGGCTCTCAGATCTGCGTGTTCTCTCCTCTCCACAGGCCCACGGATCTCAGATCTGCGTGTTCTCTCCTCTCCACAGACCCACGGCTCTCAGATCTGCGTGTTCTCTCCTCTCCACAGGCCCACGGCTCTCAGATCTACGTGTTCCCTCCTCTCCACAGGCCCACGGCTCTCAGATCTGCGTGTTCCCGCCTCTCCACAGACCCACGGCTCTCAGATCTGCATGTTCTCTCCTCTCCACAGACCCACGGCTCTCAGATCTGCATGTTCTCTCCTCTCCACAGACCCACGGCTCTCAGATCGGCGTGTTCCCGCCTCTCCACAGGCCCACGGCTCTCAGATCTGCGTGTTCTCTCCTCTCCACAGGCCCACGGCTCTCAGATCTGCGTGTTCTCTCCTCTCCACAGGTCCACGGCTCTCAGATCTGTGTGTTCTCTCCTCTCCACAGGCCCACGGCTCTCAGATCTACGTGTTCCCTCCTCTCCACAGGCCCTCGGCTCTCAGATCTGCGTGTTCCCGCCTCTCCACAGACCCACGGATCTCAGATCTGCGTGTTCTCTCCTCTCCACAGGCCCATGGCTCTCAGATCTGTGTGTTCTCTCCTCTCCACAGGCCCACGGCTCTCAGATCTGCGTGTTCCCGCCTCTCCCCACACCCACGGCTCTCAGATCTGCGTGTTCTCTCACCTCCACAGACCCACGGCTCTCAGATCTGCGTGTTCCCTCCTCTCTACAGGCCCATGGCTCTCAGATCTGCGTGTTCTCTCCTCTCCACAGGCCCACGGCTCTCAGATCTGCATGTTCTCTCCTCTCCACAGGCCCACGGCTCTCAGATCTGCGTGTTCCCTCCTCTCCACAGGCCCATGGCTCTCAGATCTGCGTGTTCTCTCCTCTCCACAGGCCCACGGCTCTCAGATCTGTGTGTTCCCTCCTCCCCACAGACCCAAGGCTCTCAGATCTGCGTGTTCCCTCCTCTCCACAGACCCACGGCTCTCAGATCTGTGTGTTCCCTCCTCCCCACAGACCCACGGCTCTCAGATCTGCATGTTCTCTCCTCTCCACAGGCCCACGGCTCTCAGATCTGCGTGTTCTCTCCTCTCCACAGGCCCACGGCTCTCAGATCTGCGTGTTCTCTCTTCTCCACAGACCCACGGCTCTCAGATCTGCGTGTTCTGTCCTCTCCACAGACCCACGGCTCTCAGATCCGCGTGTTCTCTCTTCTCCACAGGCCCAAGCTCTCAGATCTGCATGTTCCCGCCTCTCCACAGACCCACGGCTCTCAGATCTGCGTGTTCTCTCCTCTCCACAGGCCCACGGCTCTCAGATCTGCGTGTTCTCTCCTCTCCACAGACCCACGGCTCTCAGATCTGCGTGTTCCCTCCTCTCCACAGGCCCATGGCTCTCAGATCTGCGTGTTCTCTCCTCTCCACAGGCCCATGGCTCTCAGATCTGCGTGTTCTCTCCTCTCCACAGACCCACGGCTCTCAGATCTGCATGTTCTCTCCTCTCCACAGACCCACGGCTCTCAGATCTGCGTGTTCCTGCCTCTCCACAGACCCACGGCTCTCAGATCTGCGTGTTCTCTCCTCTCCACAGGCCCACGGCTCTCAGATCTGTGTGTTCTCTCCTCTCCACAGGCCCACGGCTCTCAGATCTGAGTGTTCTCTCCTCTCCACAGGCCCACGGCTCTCAGATCTGCGTGTTCTCTCCTCTCCACAGACCCACGGCTCTCAGATCTGCGTGTTCTCTCCTGTCCACAGACCCATGGCTCTCAGATCTACGTGTTCCCTCCTCTCCACAGGCCCACGGCTCTCAGATCTGCGTGTTCCCGCCTCTCCACAGACCCACGGCTCTCAGATGTGCGTGTTCTCTCCTCTCCACAGACCCACGGCTCTCAGATCTGCGTGTTCTGTCCTCTCCACAGACCCACGGCTCTCAGATCCGCGTGTTCTCTCTTCTCCACAGGCCCACGGCTCTCAGATCTGCATGTTCCCGCCTCTCCACAGACCCACGGCTCTCAGATCTGCGTGTTCCCTCCTCTCCACAGGCCCACGGCTCTCAGATCTGCGTGTTCTCTCCTCTCCACAGACCCACGGCTCTCAGATCTGCGTGTTCCCTCCTCTCCACAGGCCCATGGCTCTCAGATCTGCGTGTTCCCTCCTCTCCACAGGCCCATGGCTCTCAGATCTGCGTGTTCTCTCTTCTCCACAGACCCACGGCTCTCAGATCTGCGTGTTCTCTCTTCTCCACAGACCCACGGCTCTCAGATCTGCGTGTTCTGTCCTCTCCACAGACCCACGGCTCTCAGATCCTCGTGTTCTCTCTTCTCCACAGACCCACGGTTCTCAGATCTGCGTGTTCCCTCCTCTCCACAGGCCCACGGCTCTCAGATCTGCGTGTTCTCTCCTCTCCACAGACCCACGGCTCTCAGATCTGCGTGTTCCCTCCTCTCCACAGACCCATGGCTCTCAGATCTGCGTGTTCTCTCCTCTCCACAGGCCCACGGCTCTCAGATCTGCGTGTTCTCTCCTCTCCACAGACCCACGGCTCTCAGATCTGCGTGTTCTCTCCTCTCCACAGACCCACTGCTCTCAGATCTGCGTGTTCCCTCCTCTCCACAGACCCACGGCTCTCAGATCTGCGTGTTCCCTCCTCTCCACAGACCCACGGCTCTCAGATCTGCGTGTTCCCTCCTCTCCACAGACCCACGGCTCTCAGATCTACGTGTTCCCTCCTCTCCACAGGCCCACGGCTCTCAGATCTGCGTGTTCCTGCCTCTCCACAGACCCACGGCTCTCAGATCTGCGTGTTCTCTCCTCTCCACAGGCCCACGGCTCTCAGATCTGTGTGTTCTCTCCTCTCCACAGGCCCACGGCTCTCAGATCTGTGTGTTCTCTCCTCTCCACAGTCCCACGGCTCTCAGATCTGAGTGTTCTCTCCTCTCCACAGACCCACGGCTCTCAGATCTGCGTGTTCTCTCCTCTCCACAGACCCACGGCTCTCAGATCTGCGTGTTCTCTCCTCTCCACAGACCCACGGCTCTCAGATCTACGTGTTCCCTCCTCTCCACAGGCCCACGGCTCTCAGATCTGCGTGTTCCCGCCTCTCCACAGACCCACGGATCTCAGATCTGCGTGTTCTCTCCTCTCCACAGACCCACGGCTCTCAGATCTGCGTGTTCTGTCCTCTCCACAGACCCACGGCTCTCAGATCCGCGTGTTCTCTCTTCTCCACAGGCCCACGGCTCTCAGATCTGCATGTTCCCGCCTCTCCACAGACCCACGGCTCTCAGATCTGCGTGTTCCCTCCTCTCCACAGGCCCATGGCTCTCAGATCTGCGTGTTCTCTCCTCTCCACAGGCCCATGGCTCTCAGATCTGCGTGTTCTCTCTTCTCCACAGACCCACGGCTCTCAGATCTGCGTGTTCTGTCCTCTCCACAGACCCACGGCTCTCAGACCGCTTGTTCACTCTTCTCCACAGGCCCACGGCTCTCAGATCTGCATGTTCCCGCCTCTCCACAGACCCACGGCTCTCAGATCTGTGTGTTCCCTCCTCTCCACAGGCCCACGGCTCTCAGATCTGCGTGTTCTCTCCTCTCCACAGACCCACGGCTCTCAGATCTGCGTGTTCCCTCCTCTCCACAGGCCCATGGCTCTCAGATCTGCGTGTTCTCTCCTCTCCACAGGCCCATGGCTCAAAGATCTGCGTATTCTCTCCTCTCCACAGACCCACGGCTCTCAGATCTGCATGTTCTCTCCTCTCCACAGGCCCACGGCTCTCAGATCTGCGTGTTCCTGCCTCTCCACAGACCCACGGCTCTCAGATCTGCGTGTTCCCTCCTGTCCACAGGCCCACGGCTCTCAGATCGGCGTGTTCCCTCCTCTCCACAGGCCCACGGCTCTCAGATCTGAGTGTTCTCTCCTCTCCACAGGCCCACGGCTCTCAGATCTGCGTGTTCTCTCCTCTCCACAGACCCACGGCTCTCAGATCTGCGTGTTCTCTCCTCTCCACAGACCCACGGCTCTCAGATCTGCGTGTTCTCTCCTCTCCACAGGCCCACGGCTCTCAGATCTGCGTGTTCCCGCCTCTCCACAGGCCCACGGCTCTCAGATCTGCGTGTTCTCTCCTCTCCACAGGCCCACGGCTCTCAGATCTACGTGTTCCCTCCTCTCCATAGGCCCACGGCTCTCAGATCTGCGTGTTCCCGCCTCTCCACAGACCCACGGCTCTCAGATCTGCGTGTTCTCTCCTCTCCACAGACCCACGGCTCTCAGATCTGCGTGTTCTCTCCTCTCCACAGACCCACGGCTCTCAGATCTGCGTGTTCTCTCCTCTCCACAGACCCACGGCTCTCAGATCTGCGTGTTCCCGCCTCTCCACAGGCCCACGGCTCTCAGATCTGCGTGTTCTCTCCTCTCCACAGGCCCACGGCTCTCAGATCTGCGTGTTCCCGCCTCTCCCCACACCCACGGCTCTCAGATCTGCGTGTTCCCTCACCTCCACAGACCCACGGCTCTCAGATCTGCGTGTTCCCTCCTCTCCACAGGCCCACGGCTCTCAGATCTGCGTGTTCTCTCCTCTCCACAGGCCCACGGCTCTCAGATCTGCATGTTCTCTCCTCTCCACAGGCCCACGGCTCAGATCTGCCTGTTCTCTCCTCTCCACAGACCCACGGCTCTCAGATCTGCGTGTTCCCTCCTCTCCACAGACCCACGGCTCTCAGATCTGCGTGTTCCCTCCTCTCCACAGACCCACGGCTCTCAGATCTGCGTGTTCTCTCCTCTCCACAGGCCCACGGCTCTCAGATCTGCGTGTTCCCTCCTCTCCACAGGCCCACGGCTCTCAGATCTGC
This sequence comes from Ictidomys tridecemlineatus, assembly GCF_052094955.1. Classification (NCBI taxonomy): domain Eukaryota; kingdom Metazoa; phylum Chordata; class Mammalia; order Rodentia; family Sciuridae; genus Ictidomys; species Ictidomys tridecemlineatus. The sequence continues at coordinate 942,416 of NC_135484.1, read as the reverse complement.
GTGTTCCCTCCTCTACACAGACCCACGGCTCTCAGATCTGCGTGTTCTCTCCTCTCCACAGGCCCACGGCTCTCAGATCTGCGTGTTCTCTCCTCTCCACAGACACACGGCTCTCAGATCTGCGTGTTCTCTACTAGCCACAGACCCACGGCTCTCAGATCTGCGTGTTCCCTCCTCTCCACAGACCCACGGCCCTCAGATCTGCATGTTCTCTCCTCTCCACAGGCCCACGGCTCTCAGATCTGCGTGTTCCCGCCTCTCCACAGACCCACGGCTCTCAGATCTGCGTGTTCTCTCCTCTCCACAGGCCCACGGCTCTCAGATCTACGTGTTCCCTCCTCTCCACAGGCCCTCGGCTCTCAGATCTGCGTGTTCCCGCCTCTCCACAGACCCACGGATCTCAGATCTGCGTGTTCTCTCCTCTCCACAGGCCCATGGCTCTCAGATCTGTGTGTTCTCTCCTCTCCACAGGCCCACGGCTCTCAGATCTGCGTGTTCCCGCCTCTCCCCACACCCACGGCTCTCAGATCTGCGTGTTCTCTCACCTCCACAGACCCACGGCTCTCAGATCTGCGTGTTCCCTCCTCTCCACAGGCCCATGGCTCTCAGATCTGCGTGTTCTCTCCTCTCCACAGGCCCACGGCTCTCAGATCTGCATGTTCTCTCCTCTCCACAGGCCCACGGCTCTCAGATCTGCGTGTTCCCTCCTCTCCACAGGCCCATGGCTCTCAGATCTGCGTGTTCTCTCCTCCCCACAGGCCCACGGCTCTCAGATCTGTGTGTTCCCTCCTCCCCACAGACCCAAGGCTCTCAGATCTGCGTGTTCCCTCCTCTCCACAGACCCACGGCTCTCAGATCTGTGTGTTCCCTCCTCCCCACAGACCCACGGCTCTCAGATCGGCGTGTTCTCTCCTCTCCACAGGCCCACGGCTCTCAGATCTGCGTGTTCTCTCCTCTCCACAGGCCCACGGCTCTCAGATCTGCGTGTTCTCTCTTCTCCACAGACCCACGGCTCTCAGATCTGCGTGTTCTGTCCTCTCCACAGACCCACGGCTCTCAGATCCGCGTGTTCTGTCTTCTCCACAGGCCCACGGCTCTCAGATCTGCATGTTCCCGCCTCTCCACAGACCCACGGCTCTCAGATCTGCGTGTTCCCTCCTCTCCACAGGCCCACGGCTCTCAGATCTGCGTGTTCTCTCCTCTCCACAGACCCACGGCTCTCAGATCTGCGTGTTCCCTCCTCTCCACAGGCCCATCGCTCTCAGATCTGCGTGTTCTCTCCTCTCCACAGACCCACGGCTCTCAGATCTGCGTGTTCCCTCCTCTCCACAGGCCCATGGCTCTCAGATCTGCGTGTTCTCTCCTCTCCACAGGCCCACGGCTCTCAGATCTGCATGTTCTTTCCTCTCCACAGGCCCACGGCTCTCAGATCTGCGTGTTCCCTCCTCTCCACAGGCCCCTGGCTCTCAGATCTGCGTGTTCTCTCCTCCCCACAGGCCCACGGCTCTCAGATCTGTGTGTTCCCTCCTCCCCACAGACCCAAGCCTCTCAGATCTGCGTGTTCCCTCCTCTCCACAGACCCACGGCTCTCAGATCTGTGTGTTCCCTCCTCCCCACAGACCCACGGCTCTCAGATCTGCGTGTTCTCTCCTCTCCACAGGCCCACGGCTCTCAGATCTGCGTGTTCTCTCCTCTCCACAGGCCCACGGCTCTCAGATCTGCGTGTTCTCTCTTCTCCACAGACCCACGGCTCTCAGATCTGCGTGTTCTGTCCTCTCCACAGACCCACGGCTCTCAGATCCGCGTGTTCTCTCTTCTCCACAGGCCCACGGCTCTCAGATCTGCATGTTCCCGCCTCTCCACAGACCCACAGCTCTCAGATCTGCGTGTTCCCTCCTCTCCACAGGCCCACGGCTCTCAGATCTGCGTGTTCTCTCCTCTCCACAGACCCACCGCTCTCAGATCTGCGTGTTCCCTCCTCTCCACAGGCCCATGGCTCTCAGATCTGCGTGTTCTCTCCTCTCCACAGGCCCACGGCTCTCAGATCTGCGTGTTCTCTCCTCTCCACAGACCCACGGCTCTCAGATCTGCATGTTCTCTCCTCTCCACAGGCCCACGGCTCTCAGATCTGCGTGTTCCTGCCTCTCCACAGACCCACGGCTCTCAGATCTGCGTGTTCTCTCCTCTCCACAGGCCCACGGCTCTCAGATCTGTGTGTTCTCTCCTCTCCATAGACCCACGGCTCTCAGATCTGCATGTTCTCTCCTCTCCACAGGCCCACGGCTCTCAGATCTGCGTGTTCCTGCCTCTCCACAGACCCACGGCTCTCAGATCTGCGTGTTCCCTCCTCTCCACAGGCCCACGGCTCTCAGATCTACGTGTTCCCTCCTCTCCACAGGCCCACGGCTCTCAGATCTGCGTGTTCCTGCCTCTCCACAGACCCACGGCTCTCAGATCTGCGTGTTCTCTCCTCTCCACAGGCACACGGCTCTCAGATCTGTGTGTTCTCTCCTCTCCACAGGCCCACGGCTCTCAGATCTGAGTGTTCTCTCCTCTCCACAGGCCCACGGCTCTCAGATCTGCGTGTTCTCTCCTCTCCACAGGCCCACGGCTCTCAGATCTGCGTGTTCTCTCCTCTCCACAGACCCACGGCTCTCAGATCTACGTGTTCCCTCCTCTCCACAGGCCCACGGCTCTCAGATCTGCGTGTTCCCGCCTCTCCACAGACCCACGGCTCTCAGATCTGCGTGTTCTCTCCTCTCCACAGACCCACGGCTCTCAGATCTGCGTGTTCTGTCCTCTCCACAGACCCACGGCTCTCAGATCCGCGTGTTCTCTCTTCTCCACAGGCCCACGGCTCTCAGATCTGCATGTTCCCGCCTCTCCACAGACCCACGGCTCTCAGATCTGCGTGTTCCCTCCTCTCCACAGGCCCACGGCTCTCAGATCTGCGTGTTCTCTCCTCTCCACAGACCCACGGCTCTCAGATCTGCGTGTTCCCTCCTCTCCACAGGCCCATGGCTCTCAGATCTGCGTGTTCTCTCCTCTCCACAGGCCCATGGCTCTCAGATCTGCGTGTTCTCTCTTCTCCACAGACCCACGGCTCTCAGATCTGCGTGTTCTGTCCTCTCCACAGACCCACGGCTCTCAGATCCGCGTGTTCTCTCTTCTCCACAGGCCCACGGCTCTCAGATCTGCATGTTCCCACCTCTCCACAGACCCACGGCTCTCAGATCTGCGTGTTCTCTCCTCTCCACAGACCCACGGCTCTCAGATCTGCGTGTTCTCTCCTCTCCACAGGCCCATGGCTCTCAGATCTGCGTGTTCTCTCCTCTCCACAGGCCCACGGCTCTCAGATCTGCGTGTTCCCTCCTCTCCACAGACCCACAGCTCTCAGATCTGCGTGTTCCCTCCTCTCCACAGGCCCACGGCTCTCAGATCTGCGTGTTCCCTCCTCTCCACAGGCCCATGGCTCTCTGATCTGCGTGTTCTCTCCTCTCCACAGGCCCATGGCTCTCAGATCTGCGTGTTCTCTCCTCTCCACAGACCCACGGCTCTCAGATCTGCGTGTTCTCTCCTCTCCACAGGCCCACGGCTCTCAGATCTGCGTGTTCCCTCCTCTCCACAGACCCATGGCTCTCAGATCTGCGTGTTCCCTCCTCTCCACAGGCCCATGGCTCTCAGATCTACGTGTTCCCTCCTCTCCACAGGCCCACGGCTCTCAGATCTGCGTGTTCCCTCCTCTCCACAGGCCCACGGCTCTCAGATCTGCGTGTTCCCGCCTCTCCACAGACCCACGGCTCTCAGATCTGCGTGTTCTCTCCTCTCCACCGACCCACGGCTCTCAGATCTGCGTGTTCTGTCCTCTCCACAGACCCACGGCTCTCAGATCCGCGTGTTCTCTCTTCTCCACAGGCCCACGGCTCTCAGATCTGCATGTTCCCGCCTCTCCACAGACCCACGGCTCTCAGATCTGCGTGTTCCCTCCTCTCCACAGGCCCACGGCTCTCAGATCTGCGTGTTCTCTCCTCTCCACAGACCCACGGCTCTCAGATCTGCGTGTTCCCTCCTCTCCACAGGCCCATGGCTCTCAGATCTGCGTGTTCTCTCCTCTCCACAGGCCCATGGCTCTCAGATCTGCGTGTTCTCTCTTCTCCACAGACCCACGGCTCTCATATCTGCGTGTTCTGTCCTCTCCACAGACCCACGGCTCTCAGATCCGCGTGTTCTCTCTTCTCCACAGGCCCACGGCTCTCAGATCTGCATGTTCCCGCCTCTCCACAGACCCACGGCTCTCAGATCTGCGTGTTCCCTCCTCTCCACAGGCCCACGGCTCTCAGATCTGCGTGTTCTCTCCTCTCCACAGACCCACGGCTCTCAGATCTGCGTGTTCCCTCCTCTCCACAGGCCCACGGCTCTCAGATCTGCGTGTTCTCTCCTCTCCACAGGCCCATGGCTCTCAGATCTGCGTGTTCTCTCCTCTCCACAGGCCCACGGCTCTCAGATCTGCGTGTTCCCGCCTCTCCACAGGCCCACGGCTCTCAGATCTGCGTGTTCTCTCCTCTCCACAGGCCCACGGCTCTCAGATCTACGTGTTCCCTCCTCTCCACAGGCCCACGGCTCTCAGATCTGCGTGTTCCCGCCTCTCCACAGACCCACGGCTCTCAGATCTGCGTGTTCTCTCCTCTCCACAGACCCACGGCTCTCAGATCTGCGTGTTCTCTCCTCTCCACAGACCCACGGCTCTCAGATCTGCATGTTCTCTCCTCTCCACAGACCCACGGCTCTCAGATCTGCGTGTTCCCGCCTCTCCACAGGCCCACGGCTCTCAGATCTGCGTGTTCTCTCCTCTCCACAGGCCCACGGCTCTCAGATCTGCGTGTTCTCTCCTCTCCACAGGCCCATGGCTCTCAGATCTGTGTGTTCTCTCCTCTCCACAGGCCCACGGCTCTCAGATCTGCGTGTTCCCGCCTCTCCCCACACCCACGGCTCTCAGATCTGCGTGTTCTCTCACCTCCACAGACCCAAGGCTCTCAGATCTGCGTGTTCCCTCCTCTCCACAGGCCCACGGCTCTCAGATCTGCATGTTCTCTCCTCTCCACAGGCCCACGGCTCAGATCTGCCTGTTCTCTCCTCTCCACAGACCCACGGCTCTCAGATCTGCGTGTTCCCTCCTCTCCACAGACCCACGGCTCTCAGATCTGCGTGTTCTCTACTCTCCACAGACCCACGGCTCTCAGATCTGCGTGTTCCCTCCTCTCCACAGACCCACGGCCCTCAGATCTGCATGTTCTCTCCTCTCCACAGGCCCACGGCTCTCAGATCTGCGTGTTCCCTCCTCTCCACAGACCCACGGCTCTCAGATCTGCGTGTTCCCTCCTCTCCACAGGCCCACGGCTCTCAGATCTACGTGTTCCCTCCTCTCCACAGGCCCACGGCTCTCAGATCTGCGTGTTCCTGCCTCTCCACAGACCCACGGCTCTCAGATCTGCGTGTTCTCTCCTCTCCACAGGCCCACGGCTCTCAGATCTGCATGTTCTCTCCTCTCCACAGGCCCACGGCTCTCAGATCTGCGTGTTCCCTCCTCTCCACAGGCCCATGGCTCTCAGATCTGCGTGTTCTCTCCTCCCCACAGGCCCACGGCTCTCAGATCTGTGTGTTCCCTCCTCCCCACAGACCCAAGGCTCTCAGATCTGCGTGTTCCCTCCTCTCCACAGACCCACGGCTCTCAGATCTGTGTGTTCCCTCCTCCCCACAGACCCACGGCTCTCAGATCTGCGTGTTCTCTCCTCTCCACAGGCCCACGGCTCTCAGATCTGCGTGTTCTCTCCTCTCCACAGGCCCACGGCTCTCAGATCTGCGTGTTCTCTCTTCTCCACAGACCCACGGCTCTCAGATCTGCGTGTTCTGTCCTCTCCACAGACCCACGGCTCTCAGATCCGCGTGTTCTCTCTTCTCCACAGGCCCACGGCTCTCAGATCTGCATGTTCCCGCCTCTCCACAGACCCACAGCTCTCAGATCTGCGTGTTCCCTCCTCTCCACAGGCCCACGGCTCTCAGATCTGCGTGTTCTCTCCTCTCCACAGACCCACGGCTCTCAGATCTGCGTGTTCCCTCCTCTCCACAGGCCCATGGCTCTCAGATCTGCGTGTTCTCTCCTCTCCACAGGCCCACGGCTCTCAGATCTGCGTGTTCTCTCCTCTCCACAGACCCACGGCTCTCAGATCTGCATGTTCTCTCCTCTCCACAGGCCCACGGCTCTCAGATCTGCGTGTTCCTGCCTCTCCACAGACCCACGGCTCTCAGATCTGCGTGTTCTCTCCTCTCCACAGGCCCACGGCTCTCAGATCTGTGTGTTCTCTCCTCTCCATAGACCCACGGCTCTCAGATCTGCATGTTCTCTCCTCTCCACAGGCCCACGGCTCTCAGATCTGCGTGTTCCTGCCTCTCCACAGACCCACGGCTCTCAGATCTGCGTGTTCCCTCCTCTCCACAGGCCCACGGCTCTCAGATCTACGTGTTCCCTCCTCTCCACAGGCCCACGGCTCTCAGATCTGCGTGTTCCTGCCTCTCCACAGACCCACGGCTCTCAGATCTGCGTGTTCTCTCCTCTCCACAGGCACACGGCTCTCAGATCTGTGTGTTCTCTCCTCTCCACAGGCCCACGGCTCTCAGATCTGAGTGTTCTCTCCTCTCCACAGGCCCACGGCTCTCAGATCTGCGTGTTCTCTCCTCTCCACAGGCCCACGGCTCTCAGATCTGCGTGTTCTCTCCTCTCCACAGGCCCACGGCTCTCAGATCTGCGTGTTCTCTCCTCTCCACAGACCCACGGCTCTCAGATCTACGTGTTCCCTCCTCTCCACAGGCCCACGGCTCTCAGATCTGCGTGTTCCCGCCTCTCCACAGACCCACGGCTCTCAGATCTGCGTGTTCTCTCCTCTCCACAGACCCACGGCTCTCAGATCTGCGTGTTCTGTCCTCTCCACAGACCCACGGCTCTCAGATCCGCGTGTTCTCTCTTCTCCACAGGCCCACGGCTCTCAGATCTGCATGTTCCCGCCTCTCCACAGACCCACGGCTCTCAGATCTGCGTGTTCCCTCCTCTCCACAGGCCCACGGCTCTCAGATCTGCGTGTTCTCTCCTCTCCACAGACCCACGGCTCTCAGATCTGCGTGTTCCTGCCTCTCCACAGACCCACGGCTCTCAGATCTGCGTGTTCTCTCCTCTCCACAGGCCCACGGCTCTCAGATCTGTGTGTTCTCTCCTCTCCATAGACCCACGGCTCTCAGATCTGCATGTTCTCTCCTCTCCACAGGCCCACGGCTCTCAGATCTGCGTGTTCCTGCCTCTCCACAGACCCACGGCTCTCAGATCTGCGTGTTCCCTCCTCTCCACAGGCCCACGGCTCTCAGATCTACGTGTTCCCTCCTCTCCACAGGCCCACGGCTCTCAGATCTGCGTGTTCCTGCCTCTCCACAGACCCACGGCTCTCAGATCTGCGTGTTCTCTCCTCTCCACAGGCACACGGCTCTCAGATCTGTGTGTTCTCTCCTCTCCACAGGCCCACGGCTCTCAGATCTGAGTGTTCTCTCCTCTCCACAGGCCCACGGCTCTCAGATCTGCGTGTTCTCTCCTCTCCACAGGCCCACGGCTCTCAGATCTGCGTGTTCTCTCCTCTCCACAGACCCACGGCTCTCAGATCTACGTGTTCCCTCCTCTCCACAGGCCCACGGCTCTCAGATCTGCGTGTTCCCGCCTCTCCACAGACCCACGGCTCTCAGATCTGCGTGTTCTCTCCTCTCCACAGACCCACGGCTCTCAGATCTGCGTGTTCTGTCCTCTCCACAGACCCACGGCTCTCAGATCCGCGTGTTCTCTCTTCTCCACAGGCCCACGGCTCTCAGATCTGCATGTTCCCGCCTCTCCACAGACCCACGGCTCTCAGATCTGCGTGTTCCCTCCTCTCCACAGGCCCACGGCTCTCAGATCTGCGTGTTCTCTCCTCTCCACAGACCCACGGCTCTCAGATCTGCGTGTTCCCTCCTCTCACAGGCCCATGGCTCTCAGATCTGCGTGTTCTCTCCTCTCCACAGGCCCATGGCTCTCAGATCTGCGTGTTCTCTCTTCTCCACAGACCCACGGCTCTCAGATCTGCGTGTTCTGTCCTCTCCACAGACCCACGGCTCTCAGATCCGCGTGTTCTCTCTTCTCCACAGGCCCACGGCTCTCAGATCTGCATGTTCCCACCTCTCCACAGACCCACGGCTCTCAGATCTGCGTGTTCTCTCCTCTCCACAGACCCACGGCTCTCAGATCTGCGTGTTCTCTCCTCTCCACAGGCCCATGGCTCTCAGATCTGCGTGTTCTCTCCTCTCCACAGGCCCACGGCTCTCAGATCTGCGTGTTCCCTCCTCTCCACAGACCCACAGCTCTCAGATCTGCGTGTTCCCTCCTCTCCACAGGCCCACGGCTCTCAGATCTGCGTGTTCCCTCCTCTCCACAGGCCCATGGCTCTCTGATCTGCGTGTTCTCTCCTCTCCACAGGCCCATGGCTCTCAGATCTGCGTGTTCTCTCCTCTCCACAGACCCACGGCTCTCAGATCTGCGTGTTCTCTCCTCTCCACAGGCCCACGGCTCTCAGATCTGCGTGTTCCCTCCTCTCCACAGACCCATGGCTCTCAGATCTGCGTGTTCCCTCCTCTCCACAGGCCCATGGCTCTCAGATCTACGTGTTCCCTCCTCTCCACAGGCCCATGGCTCTCAGATCTGCGTGTTCCCTCCTCTCCACAGGCCCATGGCTCTCAGATCTACGTGTTCCCTCCTCTCCACAGGCCCACGGCTCTCAGATCTGCGTGTTCCCTCCTCTCCACAGGCCCACGGCTCTCAGATCTGCGTGTTCCCGCCTCTCCACAGACCCACGGCTCTCAGATCTGCGTGTTCTCTCCTCTCCACCGACCCACGGCTCTCAGATCTGCGTGTTCTGTCCTCTCCACAGACCCACGGCTCTCAGATCCGCGTGTTCTGTCTTCTCCACAGGCCCACGGCTCTCAGATCTGCATGTTCCCGCCTCTCCACAGACCCACGGCTCTCAGATCTGCGTGTTCCCTCCTCTCCACAGGCCCACGGCTCTCAGATCTGCGTGTTCTCTCCTCTCCACAGACCCACGGCTCTCAGATCTGCGTGTTCCCTCCTCTCCACAGGCCCATCGCTCTCAGATCTGCGTGTTCTCTCCTCTCCACAGACCCACGGCTCTCAGATCTGCGTGTTCCCTCCTCTCCACAGGCCCATGGCTCTCAGATCTGCGTGTTCTCTCCTCTCCACAGGCCCACGGCTCTCAGATCTGCATGTTCTTTCCTCTCCACAGGCCCACGGCTCTCAGATCTGCGTGTTCCCTCCTCTCCACAGGCCCCTGGCTCTCAGATCTGCGTGTTCTCTCCTCCCCACAGGCCCACGGCTCTCAGATCTGTGTGTTCCCTCCTCCCCACAGACCCAAGCCTCTCAGATCTGCGTGTTCCCTCCTCTCCACAGACCCACGGCTCTCAGATCTGTGTGTTCCCTCCTCCCCACAGACCCACGGCTCTCAGATCTGCGTGTTCTCTCCTCTCCACAGGCCCACGGCTCTCAGATCTGCGTGTTCTCTCCTCTCCACAGGCCCACGGCTCTCAGATCTGCGTGTTCTCTCTTCTCCACAGACCCACGGCTCTCAGATCTGCGTGTTCTGTCCTCTCCACAGACCCACGGCTCTCAGATCCGCGTGTTCTCTCTTCTCCACAGGCCCACGGCTCTCAGATCTGCATGTTCCCGCCTCTCCACAGACCCACAGCTCTCAGATCTGCGTGTTCCCTCCTCTCCACAGGCCCACGGCTCTCAGATCTGCGTGTTCTCTCCTCTCCACAGACCCACCGCTCTCAGATCTGCGTGTTCCCTCCTCTCCACAGGCCCATGGCTCTCAGATCTGCGTGTTCTCTCCTCTCCACAGGCCCACGGCTCTCAGATCTGCGTGTTCTCTCCTCTCCACAGACCCACGGCTCTCAGATCTGCATGTTCTCTCCTCTCCACAGGCCCACGGCTCTCAGATCTGCGTGTTCCTGCCTCTCCACAGACCCACGGCTCTCAGATCTGCGTGTTCTCTCCTCTCCACAGGCCCACGGCTCTCAGATCTGTGTGTTCTCTCCTCTCCATAGACCCACGGCTCTCAGATCTGC